>NC_036860.1:59489326-59491115 GCF_002910315.2 Salvelinus sp. IW2-2015
CACACACACAACACAACACACACAACACCACACACACACACACACACACACACACAACACACACACACACACACACACACACACACCACTACACACACACACACAGGGACACTCAGCAGGCTGGACACACACAACACACCACACAACACACACAGGGACACTCAGCAGGCTGACTGACACACACACACAGGGACACTCAGCAGGCTGACTGAACACACACACACAGGACACTCAGCAGCTGACGACCACCACACACACAGGGACACTCGCAGGCTGAACACACACACACACACACACACAGGACACTCAGCAGGCTGACACAACACACACACACACACACACAGGGACACTCAGCAGGCTGACTGACACACACAACAGGGACACTCAGCAGGCTGACTGACACACACACACAGGAAACTCAGCAGGCTGACTGACACACACACACAGACACTCAGCAGGCTGACTGACACACACACACACACACAGGGACACTCAGCAGCTGACTGACACACACACACACACACACACACGACACACACACACACAGACACCACACTACACACACACACACACACAACACACACAGCTGACGACACACACACACACACACACAAGAACACTCAGCACGACCCGACACACACAGGGACCACTCAGCAGGCTGACACACACACACAACACACACACACACACAACACACACACACAAAACACACACACACAACACACACACACACACACACACACAGGGACACTCAGCAGGCTGACACACACACACACACACACACACACACACTACCTGCCTCTTTCTATCCCTTATATTTTGGGCCCTGAGACTTTCCTGACTATGTGATCTAATCAGAAAAAATTCTGGTACTTCATTTAACTCTATCCGTTATCTCTTCCCATCTCTTTCTGTAATTATGTCTGTCCCTCTAACTCTGAATTGCTTCACATTCTCTCTCTGCATTCATCTAAATAAATACTGGTTGGCATCTCTCTCTATATCGCTTAATGCATTCATTCAAGTCTAGATCAACACTGGCAGGCATCACTTTCTTTCTCTCAATGCATTCATTTATTCTAAATCGAGACCGACATGCATCACCATCCATATGAAAAGATACTGTGAACCAGAGGAAAATATAAATGAGGTAGTGAGCATTGTGTCAGCAGTCAATGGAGGGGGAGTTGACCTGCGATATGGTGAACTTTATAGCGTTAGCCCGGTCTTATATGAGATGGCCATGCGTTGTTCCCACAGGTGGTGGTAGAATTTACCCATAACCGTTGATACAGGGTCAGGGGTTATTTCACCCACCTAATGGTAAATGGTTACCATTGAGGGTAGAGTAATCTGATCCTAGATCTGTGGTTAGGGCTAGTTTCTACCTGGTGCGATCCGATGAGTTATGAGTGAGATCATGTTGTTCTCGGGGGTGCCAGGGATGGAGAGGAGGAAAGGTGTTGGTTGTTGAGAAGAAAAACCTTGAATTTCTCAATTTGTGTTTTGTTTTTGCTGACAAATCAAGCTGAGGGGGCGGATCGGCATGATATGTGTAGAATAATAATAAATCATGCATTTTATCACAAGTGGCAGATCTGCACCTAGCTCCACAGCAGCTATAGATGGATATATTGAAATAGATACAGACAGAGACAGAGAGAGAGAGCGAGCCCCACACACAGAGCGAGCGAGAGCGCCCCACACACAGAGCGAGCGAGAGAGCCCCACACACAGAGCGAGAGCGCCCCACACACAGAGCGAGAGCGCCCCACACACAGAGCGAGAG
>NC_036860.1:59491215-59518745 GCF_002910315.2 Salvelinus sp. IW2-2015
CAGACTGCATCATTGAGGGACTAACCAGGCAGCCAGCTTCGCTGGATTATTAGATTCACAACACACACATCGCACCGACCTCCTCCTTCTTTCTAATCGCATAGCGTGCTAGCTTCATCCCCTGCATTTCTGTATATATTATTGAAGCATGCATATGTAGCTCACACTCTGATGTAACCTCAAACCTCTAATTAACATTTCAACTCCAATTTTGTGTATAACATAATTTGTACCACAACATCACAGCACTGAACTAAACCTCTCTCTAATAATGTTTGTCTGTATAATATATTTCCTCGTTATATCTGCTATTGTCAATCTCCTCGCTCATGACATGACATATAGTGTACCCTCAGTCTTTTTTATCTGTTCTCGTCTTTATTTCTTTACGCTACCTCTCATTGAGTATGCACCATACTGACTCAAGCCTATATCATGCTCTCGCCCTATTTAGTGTCCTTTTGGCGAGTGTGTAAGTAAGCATCCCAGTCCTCTTACTGCGAGTTCGAATGGATCGTTTCCTACCCTTGTATAGTTTATATCAGCGCACGTGACAAATGAGATAACTTATCAGAATTTTTACATTATAAGCATCTTATTGCATAACATTATACCTTTATAACATGCCTATTGGTATTTTATCTTACTGATAGGAGCGCTGCAGAGTACAGTGAATAATTAATAATACTGTCAAATTGAGTGTGAGTAGGAGACAATTAGCTCCATTACTGCCTCTCCCTTTTGACAGCTCGGTATTCAGGGTAGAGAGCCTCATTCAGACCCTCCACGGGGTCAGTGCTTTCGTGCCTAGGATTGTTTGATCGGGTGGGAGTTCTTAAGTTACTGTGTTTCTCTGAGTCTCAGCCACCTCAAAGCCGACCAATCAGTTTGTGATCCACTCCGCAGGGCCACTACCTACGTTGTCTTGTGTGTAGGTCGCTTAATATGGGCTCGTATGTATGTCGTGGTTGGGATGGTGATATCGGCGTTGCGGATCGCCGAGGCGAGGTACTGAAGCGCTCTGAGATAGCTAGCGTTTTTCTCAGATGCGAGAGTATGGCAATTGACATCATCTTCGTCATGACCTCGTTTGAGCTTGTATACGATCATGTGATAGCGCTTAGGGGAGTGAGCGGGAGGGAGACCCTCCTTCACTTACAGGTACCACCGTCTACGCAGGGCCCGTGAGCGTATTGCTGACCCAAAACCCATACCTGCGGCAACTAAGAGTTCAATTTGAATGCACTGCACCCATGCCACTATCACTTACTAACATATGTAAGGGAATTAATCAATGAGTATTGGCGAAGGTTTCCTATTCCTCTGACAAATATAATTTCATTAAAGTGATGGACACATATAGTATCCTTTAGCGACATAATAAAGCTTACAAATATACATTCTCAGGATATATCATCTAGCACGACTCATGATATCTCATTCTCGCAACTTATCTACCGGTCTGGATCCAATCCCATTTCTATAATTCAGGTGAAAATATAGTCGCCCTGACCTTTAGGCTGAGAAACAATAGCTCTGCCAGTAAATACTGTGGATGATATTCCTACATATTACAAGTATACATGACCTATCAGATCAGTTGATATTTGGGTTGATAGATATTCCTCACAACCTTAACTACTCATCGACACCAATAGCACATTTCTCATAATCACTCATGGGGTTAATATAGCTTCAGTATTAGAGTCTCGTACGCGAACATATGACTAGACCAAGATTCTTTAGATGTGTTTCTCGAAACTGGTGCATTCCTATTTATATCTAAAGCATTATGGAGTCCACCAAAATGTTATTTGAGGGTCCGTAATCTCTCCGCGCGAATGTGAGCAGTAATTATGATATTTTACAGTTATCCTATCACACCAGATATAATTCTGTGCCTCGTGAACTAAGATGCTGTTCTCTAAGTCATCTCTACAATATCTACAACGAACAAACTCCTTCATAACTCAATCTATCTATAGATTTGTGTGATTGGCTCTATACTGGATTCATGCACTTAGATCTTCAAAAATGTAGAGAAACTCACTTTAATCATATATATGTTGTGTTGCCGATATACTCTCACTAATAACATATACTATAAACTCCTCCACAATTAGAATAATTTATATCCAAGTATATGTGAGACTCAATCAAGTTGCTTATAAAACAATTACTCTAAACGAGATATACTGACATAAATATGGAAAATACCATAGAGTAATGGTGGATTCAATATCGTACTCAAAATATCTCAGCAAGTTACATTTTAAGCAAACAGAGGTTTATCTGGATGTATAATATTCTACTCGTCTCATATGTGTCCTACAATAAATTACTCAATTAAAAAAATTATATAGGACCTATATTCTTTACGCTCTATGATCCATGAACATGGTGTATATCATTATATGGAGTATTAGGCTATTGTGCCAATAGTCTCATAGCATATGATGTGTATAGAATATCAAAATATATGGGAAATTATAGATATTCTTACAATATACTACATCATTTGGAAAATTAAGGATGCTGTGCTATTATATAGGGTAATTAATCGACCAAATCTATCGTGGAAAAAAGTCAAATGAGAGTAATCATTATATGGATCTGAAATTAATATCAAACTTATCAATCAGTATAAGCACTGATATATTGCTCATCATTGGTCTTTCCTATACGGCATGCACAATTTTTGTCGACATTTTTTAAGGCTAGATTATACTCATGAGTTCATACAATGACTTAACAGCCATCGATCCTGTAGCATTAAAGGATACTCATATATTGTGCTCTCCTCTCCAGATTGTAAACAGTTTCTTCACTGTCCTGCTTGTGCATTGGCCTACTCAGTTTACTAGGTGTGAGACTCTCATGATGATACCATGTGTTATTTTGTATTATCGAGTGTGGACAAGAATAGTTTGTCTCTCGAAGGATATAAGAGTCTCGGATGGTGGTTTCTCATTGACTTCTCACAATCGAGAGGGCTATACCGACATCTCGCGAGTGTCACATTCTGTGGATACAGTCCATGTTAGACTCCACGAAAACAGCATGCTATCCCCATTTCTCTGCATAAGTACGCGAACAACAGTTCAACAAGTGTGGACATTCATCAAAGAGAAAGAAGAATACATCCACCCATTAGTACACAGTATAAATACAGTATCCATATAGTATACAGTAGAAATACAGTGTATCCATATAGTACACAGTAGAAATACAGTATCCATATAGTACACAGTAGAAATACAGTAGCCATATAGTACACAGTAGAAATACAGTATCCATTTAGTATACAGTAGAAATACAGTATCCATATAGTATACAGTAGAAATACAGTATCCATATAGTACACAGTATAAACACAGTATCCATATAGTATACAGTAGAAATACAGTATTTACTGAATAAATATCAGTTTTATGTGTCAGACAAAATAGTGTGTGACATACACCTGTTACACAGATGTATTGAATACTGTTTGTACTGTCTAGAACTGTGTTGAAACTGAGGAGTCATGGCATGCTGCTGTACCTGTATGTTTGTGATGAGGAACAATATACCTCCCACTGCGATGAAGGACAGGGCTGGGAACAGCAGCATGGACAGAGCTATTAGAGAAAGAGATAGAGAGATAGAGAGAGAGACAGACACAGAGACAGCATAGGTCAAGTTCAATCTCTACTCATCCAACATTCTACACTAGGAATGTGCTCTTCCTAATGCTTTTGCAGGGTCCCAGTCCATCTGGTCGTACTGCTGCTCTAGTTTCTGCTGGTCTGCCTGATGTCCCGGACCTGCTGTTTCAACCCTCTCTCTCCTTCTCCCGGTGTCTCTCTCTCTCGACCTGTCTCTCGACCTCTGAATGCTCAGCTATTAAAAGCCAACTGACACTTACTCCTGAGGTGCTGACCTGTTGCACCCTCTATAACCACTGTGATTATTATTTGATCCTGCTGGTCATCGATGAACGTTCGAACATCTTGAAGAACGATTTGGCCTTAATGGCCATGTACTCTTATAATTTCCACCGGGAACAGCCAGAGCCTGGTTCCTCTCTAGGTTTCTTCCTAGGTTCCTGCCTTTCTAGGGAGTTTTTCCTAGCCACCGTGCTTCTACATCTGCATTGCTTGCTGTTTAGGGTTTTAGGCTGGGTTTCCTTACAAGCCCTTTGTGACATCTGCTGATGTAAATAGGGCTTTATAAATACATTTGATTGATTGTCTTTGTTCATTTATCAAATACACAAATATCAAGAGCTGTTCTGATTGAATAACAACYGTTATACTGTACAGTCKATGTTCACCTGAACTGGAGAAGGCAACCATCAGTGTACCAGTGGTGTAGAGACATCTGAGGRGAAACACAGAGCAGAGGTAGATAAARAGGTRTCACACAGTGGGTTATGGTCTGTTAAACTTTAGTCGGTGACACATTTCTCACTGGGTCAGAAGACAACCTCAATAAACCTGTAGAACTTAGATTAAAATATGCATACACATTCTACAAAAACAATGACTGAGTAAACCAGGAATGGACCCTCACCTTCCCACCCCCTTTTGACTCAGTGACTCACTCACTCTCTCTCTCTCGTCTAGGCGACGGTCTAGGTATAAACTTACTGAAGAATTGTAATTAATTGACTATGTGTAAATAAACTCTGCAGATGTCCTGGAAATCCTGGTCAGAGGTCAGGACCTAGTTATATTCTTTAAATGTTAACATTGTAAGAATTATTTGCAATGGATATGCCATATATCACATTGTATATGGGTATATCGCCATCCTTACCTGACCAGGGCAGGAAAAACTCTGGGCCCTAGCAATGAAGCCTGGATTTCTGTAGTTGAAAGAAGACTCACATTCCCAGAAGCCTCGTTGTCATGGTGCCGAAGCGGTCAAAGATGAATCCGTTGGGAAGCGTGAGGAAGTTGTTCATAAAGGAGGTGACGGTAAAGACCAGGGAGAACTGTTCATCCTGTCCACTACAGTCTGAGAGAGAGAGAGATGGAGGGATGGGGAGAGAGATTAGATTTGGTGAAGACCAGGGAGAACTGTTCATCCTGTCCACTACAGTCAGAGAGATGGAGGGATGGGGAGAGAGATTAGGGATGATGAAGACCAGGGAGACCTGTTCATCCTGTCCACTACAGTCTGAGAAAGAGAGAGACGGAGTGATGGGGAGAGAGATTAGGGATGATGAAGACCAGGGAGACCTGTTCATCCTGTCCATTACAGTCTGAGAAAGAGAGAGATGGAGGGATTGGGAGAGAGATTAGGGATGATGAAAACCAGGGAGAACTGTTCATCCTCTCCACTACAATCTGAGAGAGAGAGAGAGAGATGGATGGATGGATGAGGAGAGAGAGAGCGGGGGAGAGGGGATGGGGCAGAGTGAGAGATGAATACAGAAAGAGAGGAATACAGAGAGAGATAGAGAGGGGGAGAAAGATAGAAGTCCTTCAGTTTTCTAGTATGAACTCCTCAAATGTGCTTCATATTCTATTCCAATCTATTCTATTCTATGTCATATTGAACTGAATAGCATTGAACTACTCACCTGTTTCCACTGTACTGTTGGGTCCAGTAGTCAGATTGACACAGAGGTCAGTGAAGTATCCATCTGTCTTCAGGACGAAKACCAGCGATGCCCAACCGAAGACCACGCCGGCGAAACACAGACACTCCACCAGCCCTGTGGCCAGGGTCAGTCTGTAGCGCAACCCTACCCCTCCCCCCTCGCATCCCAGCATCCTCGCTGATTAACAGACTGACTGCCTGACTGCCTGGCTGGCTGACTAGCTACCTGCCTGGCTGACTGAGTCCTTGCTCTGACTGGCTTGCTGGCTGCACTGATGACTCCCTGCTCCTTGACTGACTGGCTGGCTGCCTGTTTAACTGTCACTCAAAGGACTGTTCTTGTTGCTTATTAATGTGAGGTTAATGGGTGACTGTATTCAAAGAGACCCTTTTTCTATCCTCTGACTCTTATGTCTTACTTTTCTATATGTCCTCCATCCTCTCTCCCTCTCTCTTCTCTCTCTCTCTCTCCCTCCTCTCTCTCCCTCGCTCTCTCTCTCCCCTCATCTTATTCCCTCTTGATACTTGCTTTGGTATTTGAGAGCGACTGGCTGAAAAGTAGCTGTATCACTAGAAAGGAGTGTGGGTGGGAGAGATAAGGCGGCATCTCAATTCAAACTGCACTATCAGAAAATATCTGGTTAACTCCCCTTCTTCTCAATCAATGGCTGTTAGAGATAACACGTTTTGTGACAGGTTTCAAACACCTAAGACTTGAAGTGGTAGTGGTGGCCATAGTAGAAATAATAGCAGTAGAATTTGAGTTCATAGCACACTAACATGAGTCGTCATATATGGGCCTAGTGGTTAAACCCACGAGGAGTGGGACGTTTCTCAACCTGGATGTAAACTGTGGTCGCTCTACAGCCCCTCTGTCTATAGATTGTGTTCTTTCTCTTCTCCTTTCTTTCCACTTCCTTGTTGTTCCACTTTGTGTTTATTTCCCTCTTTTCTTCAGTGTGTAACTCATGACTTTTGTTCATTCCTTTGTTGCCATTTCATAAATGATCCTTTCATTTGCTTTGAAGAGAGAGGCGATTGTTCATCTCTCCCCTAAAATATACACGTGAAGAGGCATACAACACGTGTCAGTGTAATAATGCAATAACAATAATAATAATAATACATAGTGCACATCAAACACTTTAAGGATAAATAATTATAATACAAGTTCGGAAATCGGAATAATACAGCCTAGGGACTATCGGCTACGGTCTAATGCGTAGTAAATCCGCTAATGGTATGAGAATGTGTACTGAGCTGTAGCCTACATTACAGTGCGGGAAGACTACAACAGATAAAGTACACTCGCCATATAACGGTAATCCACATCAGATTAGCTACAGACTAATCCGCCATGCGGTCATTGCATTACTGTGTTTTCTTTGCGTGCAATCTGTAGTATGGTGCCAAAACGCCTCAAAATAGACAGTAAAATAGTTCGGTTATAACGGGACGTTGACCAGTGTAGGACACTGTGCTGTCATAAAACAATAAAAGCGTGTATGGCTATGGTAGAGCAATTTTTATGACAATTATTACACTGGCCACAGTTCAACCATGCAGCATTAATCATAAATCGTAGGCTATGAAAACKATGCCATACATAGKCTGTAGCCTATACATTCAGATATTAGCCTATATACCAGYTACTCACCTTGTTTAATGTCGATCCTCTTGTTGATTTGTGGTAGAWCTYTAAACAGAAACCTCGTCACCATTACGCGCAGGCGCCGCGTTGTGCCWGTCCATTCGCTGTCTGTYTTTCCACCTGCGCTGCATGGTGCACGCGACGCAAGCGTTGGCCAGGCATTGGGGACTAGGCTAAATGACCAAAATATATGTGAGTGGTGAGTTGTCTCCAGTTGCTTACATCTAATTATAAACTGGGTGGTAGAGCCCTGAGTGCTAATTGGCTGAAARCCATGGTATATCAGRCATATACCAGGGGTATGACAAAACATGTATTTTTCCTGTTCTAATTACACTTGTAACCAGTTTATAATAGCAATAAGGCACCTCGGGGGTTTGTGGTATATGGCCAATATACCACCTGTGTCCAGACACTCCGTGTTGTGTTGTGCATAAGAACAGCCCTTAGCCTTGGCCATATACCACACCCCCTCAGGCCTTAAATATACACTCTAAAAGTAGGCCTAGCTACTCACAGCTGTGTGGGATTTCCGATGATAATGTCATTCATTGTAAAATGGAAATACAAACTTGGAATATGATTTGACAGCAATAATAAAATACATCTTCTGGAATTAAAAAGTAACTTGACCAATGAAAGCAGCCATCTCAACCATCAGCATTTTACTCAGAAACTGCCTAGCAACACAGCAGGCTACAATAAAKGCCAATTCACAGAACAGATGTCTACTGTATGTATTGAACTCTTGATTTTATGTGGAATCCCCCTTTGTAAAACTGGTTCAAGTCTTTCCACATAACTTTAGATCATATGCAAAACAAGAAGTCAATTACGTCACACACATCAATTACGTCACACACAGGGCACTTCCATCACGTGTGTGTCTTCATGTGAGCTTGGAGGTGTGCACCATGCGAGAAGTGGCGTCCACATAGTGCGCAGGCGAAGGGTCGGACACCCGTGTGCAGCAGTTCATGCCTCCTCAGGTGACTGGGTCTGATGAAGCTCCGCCCACACACGGAGCAGTGATGCATCCTCTCTCTCGTGTGGTTGAGGGCGTGCCGCTTAAGGCAGCTGATGTAGGGGAAACCCTTCCCACAATGTTTGCATACGAACCTCCCCTCCTTCTCTTTACTGAGGGGAGCTCGAGTTCTGACAGTCCCACCATTTCCTCTTTGGTCTCCATGGTGACCAGGCATGACGGTGACGGAGTGTTTCCCCGGGAACGATGCGTAATCGTCTGTGGTCGTTGTCGAGGAGGAAGTGTGTTGTTGGTTTTCTGACGAGTAGGTGAAAAATAGACCAGAGGTGTCTGTGTAGCCACCGTACCCCAGGTTCAGTGCTGCATACTCGGGGTACGTTTGGCCCAGATCCYCCTGGTCGACCTCCAGGCCTGGTTCTCCTCCCGGTAGTGGGTTGAGGTCTGGACATGGGCTCTCTGGCTCCCTCTTGAGGCGGATCTCCTCAACTACTACAGGCTGGTCCTGGTCCAGGCAGTGAGAGCTGCTACTGAGGTCATGTTCCAGAGTTATATGTTCCAGTTCTAGGTGTTCCATAGTTCTATGTTCCTGTTCTATGTGGTGTCCCATAGTTCTATGTTCTACTTCTATGTGGTGTCCCATAGTTCTATGTTCCACTTCTATGTTGTGTTCCATAGAGTCAGTGAGCTCATCTCTACCCCCTGGTGGTGTACTCTGGAACCCCCAGTCCTCCTCAAAACTGCTCTGATCAGTGGGATGCGGTTGCCGGGCGACCAGTGGAGTGGTGGAATGCTCAGGAGCTTACATGCAGGAGAGGGGGCAACACGGGATAGAGAACAGAAGGCAATGTCATCATCATCATCCTCACCACCACCATCATCGCCATCATCATCATCACCACCACCACCATCATCATCACTACCACCATCATCATCATCACCACCATGTAATATTGCATTTTGCTGGCTGGATGTTTGAACTTGGCCTCCCTTCCTCCCTCATTTCATGTAAGCTCTTTCCTTCTCTCTCAGTAGCTAGGTTTACATMCAATTTAATGTGAATATTCTAAAATCTGCATAAGAAAATATGTACATTTTCCCACCAGTGGTGTGTTTCCACCAAACGGACTTGTTGCGGATTTTAAAAAAGGAACTCAGTCCGGCTTTCAACTTGAAACAGGAGAATGCACAAGGTGCAGTTTGGAAGTTGGGTAGTACATGATCAGCTTTCCTCTTGTCATGTCAGCCATTGCATGCCTTAGAGAGCTATAAATAACTTGTCAGAAATGTCCAGATCAACTAAAAAAAAAATTGCTAGGTTTATTTTGTTGAGTCACTCAAATATCACATGAATACACATTAGACATTGCAAAATGTATAGAATTGCAAGAAAATGACCTTTAAAATGGCAAAATATTCTCTGCACCCCATTACAAAATGTGTAGAATTGCAGGAAATAAACTTTAAACCTAAATTATTATGGAGCGAGAATATTTGTCAAACGGCAGTCAAGCATCCCCAGAATCAGACCAATGATATTTATGGGAAAGGAGCAGCACCACCCTGAAGTTCATCCTGTTATTTCATCTGTAGCCTAATAAACTGCATGGTTTCCCGAGTCCTAGTGGGACTAACACACAACATATCATCACGTGACTCCAAGTTTACTTCGATATGATGGTTATAATATCAATATTTGCGCATAGAGGCGTTTAATCGGCAATTTCGATAATTCTTTACAGAAAAAAGGTTCACACATGTCGAATGAACAAATTATCTGTTGGCATTTTATAAAATTGTTCCGAAACTTTTTCATCACAGCTGTTGATAAAAAAAATTCGGCATGACTTTCCTTGTATAAAAACGGTGGATGGAAACGTGGTTTGTTCCTCACCATTCATCCTCAGTTCATTTGGGGCACCACATTCCCTGGGCCGTCCTCCTCAGTCTCTCTTGTTTGATGGTAACTGTTACAGTGGTCTGTCAACGGACAGACGGGACACACGGTGATAGTGTGATCATGCATTGTTAATTGGAGGCGAATTACATAACATTACTTGCATGTATGCCTGTGTAATGCATTAATATTTTCCTATACTGCCTATTAGCCTATTTTAGAAAATGTTTTATTAATCCTTATGTAATTTTTATATACTATAATTCAGCTGAAAATAATATCAATACCATGCCCACGATTAACTATTTTACTGCTGATAAAACAAAAAGTGTAATGTGTAGCGGCTACACTACCTCGTCCGTCCATTGTCCGCGCCGCGCGCGGGTCCATTACTCGAGTTGCTGCTGCAACCCTGCTGCGTAAAGACTTGGTCGGGCTTTTGTTCTCTGTTGGTTTCTGCATGGAAAGAGAAGAGGCCACCTTACTCATTTTCGACTGTCGATTTAAAGCACCAAGCATTTAAAATGAAATCCATAAACACGTACGGGGCGTGTGGTGCGGTAGGGAACCCCGTTCCAAAGTCTCTGCGCGCAGCACAGTGCCAATTCCGTCCCGCCGTGTTCAATCGTAGATGTCTTTTTCCGGTGCCGGTTTTCAACTACTTTCAGCTTTTTCATCAGGATTTCGTTATCGTGTTTTTTCCGTGACAGTTCCCCACGTAAAAACGGGAGTACTCGTCCACAGTTTGGTTATCTCCGCCATGGCGGCGGTGGATAGAGCTTCCATGATGGAACGACACTGCGTCTGAAACATTCGGTCCGACATTCTAGCTAGAATAGCCTAGCTAGCTAGATATTGATAATGGCAAGTTTTAAAGGGAAAATAACGATATTGATTTTAATATGTTTAAACACTGTGGCTGTAAGTGGACACTTGGTTGGGTAGTTAAAGCCCAGATCATAGCGGTTTACAAATCCCTGTTCTGTGTCTACAATAATAACAATGCAACATGACGTGATGACGTCTCATTCAATTTATAGTGACATGAGAGTTGAAAAAAATTTGCGGGCGCATGCTGAGTCCAATTCTGCATCGCCCTATGGGACTCCGATCACGGCGGTTGTGATACGGGATCGAACAGGGTCTGTAGTGACGCCTCTAGCACTGAGATGCAGTGCTGTAGACGGCTGCGCCATTGGGAGCCACATATATAACCATGTGATTGATATTTTGACCATTCAAACTTATCAATTAAACTATACTTTGGACTTTGTTGTTTCACAGTTTAGTTGTATTCTTTATTACAATCAGACAGGTTAACACACATTACAGTAGGTATTCACTTTGGCACTGTCCTCCTTTACCTGCCTTGAACAGTCAGTGGCATTGTCATGATGTAGTGTCAATGGTCCTGGATGCATCCTAACAGTCTAAAGACGCTTTCTCTCCTCTCGTCTCCTCTCCTTCACGGACAGTGAAAGCAAGATGGCGAAGGGAAGGCGTCCTACAGAGGCACTGTCTGTGTCTCAATGTACCTTTGGCAAAACTATAGTGATACTTTTAACCAGGGTCCATCAAAAGTAGTGCTATGTAGGGGATAGGGCACATTGGGACATATACCCTGTTTTCACCTGTCAATTGAATCAGATCAATGTTGTCAAAGGAAAGGAGAAAGGAGAGGAAGCGACTTTAGACTATTGAGACGCACCACTGTTGTTGTTGGTTATAGTCACATCCACCAGCCTGTTGCAACGTGACCTTTGACCCGAGTTTGCCATTCCTGTTTAGCCCTCCTCTGATTGGCTAGAGAGCGGCAGTGGAGGTGGACGTGGAGGGGTGGATGAAGGTGAGGAGGGTGAGGAGGGTCAGACCACGTTCACTGGAGAGAGGAGAGGTGGGAAGAAGAACACAAGATTAGCCCCCTTGTGCAGAGCCTGTGGTCTATCTGTTTCCCAAAACATCCTCTCCAGTACTCCAGCCATTCTACTTACTTAATGTATTACAGTTCTAGCACATCTGATTCCATCAATCTAGTCATCACCAAGCCCCTCACTTGTTGAAACAGTTGTGCTAGTTCTGGAATACACCAAATACGTAGAACAACAGCGGGTACYCGATGAGAGGCTTGGTAAACACTCAAAGGTATATAACCCTAGTTCATTACACAKGTATGAGRCCCCTACTGTTTTCTGTAGGATAAAGAAGTTGACTGACTGACTCACATAGATAGGRTCTCCATGCAGGAACTCTCTGATGAGGTGTAGAACAGGGAACTGGAGCAGCAGAACCACAGCTGACAGAGATGTTATCAGACCAGACAACTTACCAAAATGGCAGCCGGGAAACCTGKTGGGGAGACGAGAGGAAAAGAAGAAGACAGACGGATTAAACTAATGGATGACTAGTGGAGTTTTCTTTTGTTGAATTGAATTTATTTTGGGTAACAGACATATACAACAAAATGTATAATGTGGACCCAGAGGATATCAYTTTAAAGTATTAATTAAAATGCTTATTTCCAAAGTGGTCCTCGATGGTAAAAGCAATAGTAGTAATGGTGGTAGAGGTAGGGTTAAATTGCTGTGGTGGGGCTGGGGGTGCTTTAGGATAGGAGACATAACACACACAGTGTGAACGTACGCGATGGTGAGGAAGGCTTGGTGTCCACCATAGATGAAGGCACTGTTGAGGACTTGCAGGATGAAGGTGAGGTACTGGAGAGGAAGGAGAGGAGAAGAGAAGCAGACGTAGAAGAGGAGGCACTGGAGGGAGGTGAGGAAGAGGGAGAGAGAAGAGGAGCGCAGGTCGGCTTCTTGCTTCGTCTCTCCTTTTGGGAGAGAAAGAGGGGGAGAGAGAAGGGAGAGTGTGTCAGAGAGAGGCGGGAGGGAGGGAGGTGAGGGAGAGAGGGTGGGAGAGAGGGGAAAGACATAGAAAGAGTTAGGTGAGGATGAAAGGTTGATTGAGATACTTACGACTTTCATTTTAACTGCTTGTTGCTTGGGTCTACTGTGTTTAAATAAATAGAGTCCATCTTTAACTACAGCTGTAAGCTTTTCCAGGACTTATTCACCATCTAAATCAATAGATGTATCAACCAATTAACAGTTATCACAAAGTGCAAGATCCACAGCCAGCAGTCAGGCCAGACTACTTTACAAAATGGCCACCTAAAGACACCTAATTAAGCAATAAGGCCTGAGGGGGTTTGTTGTTGTTCACATTACAGACTGTTCGTTTATCTTCAAGTGTTTCAATGTTTTAAATTAAAATAATGAACACTTACCACGCTGCACCTTGGTCCTCCTCTCCTTCTCCAGACGGACGATCGTGAACAATGATTTGATTTTTTATTTTTTTTTCAACTTTATTCAACCAGGTAGGCAAGTTGAAAAAACAAGTTCTCATTTGCAACTGCGACCTGGCAAGATGAAGCATAGCCAATTCGACAATACGAACAACACAGAGTTACACATGGAATAAAACAAAATACAGTCAAAAATACAGTAGAAAAAAGATAACAAGAAGTCTATATACAGTGAGAGCAAATGAGGTAAGATAAGAGAGTTAGGGCAATAAATAGGCCATGGTGGCGACAGTCTATTTACAATATAGCAATTAAACACTGGAATGGTAGATGTACAGAATATGAATGTGCAAGTAAGAGAACTGGGTGCAAAGGAGCAAGATAAATAAATAGATACAGTATGGGATGAGGTAGATAGATGGGCTGTTTTACATGATGACAATGGTGATGGTATTTTCACATTTTGTTTACGTTACAGCCTTACTCAAATTTATTCATTGTTTTCCCCTCATCATCTGCAACCCAATACTCCCATAATGACAAGCAAAAAACAGGTTTTGGGAAGTTTGCTAATTTATTCAAAATAAAAAACTGATACCCCATTTACATAGGTATTCAGCACCTTTTTTACTCAGTAGTTTGTTGAAGCACCTTTGGCAGCGATTACAGCATTGAGTCTTCTTGGGTATGTCGGCTACAAGCTTGGCACACCTGTATTTGGGGGGAGTTTTCTCCATTTCCTGCAGATCCTCTCAAGCTCTGTCAGGTTGGATGGGGAGCATTGCTGCAACAGCTTTGTTTAGGTCTCTTCAAACATTTTTGATCAGATTCATGTCTGGGCCACTTCACAAACATTGAGACTTGTCCCGAAGCCACTACTGCGTTGTCTGGCTGTGTGCTTTAGGGGTCATTGTCCTGTTCAAGGTGAACCTTCGCCCAGTTTGAGGTCATGAGCACCTGGAGCAGGGTTTTCATCAGGATCTGCTCTGTACTTTGCTCCGTTCAGGTTTCCCTCAATACCTGACTAGTCTCCCAGTCCCTGTCGCTGAAAAACATCCCCACAGCATGATGCTTGCACCACCATGCTTCACTGTAGGGATGGTGCCAGGTTTCGTACAGACGTGACACTCTTAGCATTCAGGCCAACAATTTTGTTTCTCATGGTCTGAGAGTCTTTAGGTGCTTTGGCAAACTCCAAGCGGGCTGTATGTGCCTTTTACGGAGGAGTGGTTTCCGTCTGTCCACTCTACCATAAAGGCTGATGGTGGAGTGCTGCAAGATGGTTGTCCTTCTGGAAGGTTCTCCCATCTCCACAGAAGGAACTATAGAGTTCTGTTCAAGAGTTACCATTGGGTTCTTGGTCACTTCCTGACCAAGGCCCTTCTCCCCGAATTGCTCAGTTTTGTGCTGGGCGGCAACTCTAGGAAGAGTCTTGGGGTTCCAAACTTCCTTCCATTTAAGAATGGATGGCCAATGTGGTTTGGGGACTTTAATGCTGCAGAATTTTTTTGTAACCTTCACAGATCTGTTTCTTGACATAATCCTGTCCTCGGAGCTCTGCAGACAATTCTTCGACGTCATGGCTTTGGTTTTTGCTCTGACATGCCTGTCAACAGTGGGACCTTATAGCAGGTGGTGTGCCTTTTCCAATCATGTCCAGTCAATTGAATTTACCACAGGTGGACTCCACTCAAGTTGTAGAAAAGCTCAAGGATGATCAATGGAACAGGATTGCACCTGGGCTCAATTTCGAGTCTTGTAGCCAAAGGGTCTGAATACTTATGCCAAATAAGGTATTTTTTTATTTCAATAAACCTGTTTTCACTTCATCATTATGGGGTATTGTGTTAGATTGCTGAGGATTTAAAAAATAAATAAGGCTGTGTGGATAACGTTCAAGGGGTCTGAATAAATATCCGAAAGCACTGTGTCCTCTAAATCAATGTTATCATGATACCAAACCATCACAAAACGACCCATGCTCATAACCTCCCTCGGCCCCTACCAACCTCCCCCGATTTTTCACCTGCTTGCCCTCGCCCCTACACCCTTCTCACACTGCCTCCCTCGCCTACCACCATCCCTCACCTGCCTCCTGCCCTTACCACCTCCCTCACTGCCTCCCTCGCCTACCCCCCTTCCTCTGCCTGCGTCTTCTTTCAGATGTCTATACACCACGGGGACCTTGTTGATCACTGGCTCAGTTCCAGGTATTTTTTATAACATATTGAAATGTCGGTTAGCGTGTCTAGACCTTGTCTCTCTATTGGACGTTATAAGTTTTTTTATTAAGGATATTATTGCCCCCCACCCCGCTTCTCTCTCACACACACAGAGCAGTCAGCGTTGCTGTTTTCTGCCATCTCGTGCCTGATCACATCTGGAATGTTTGTTCTACACCACAATGCTCAGGTTGGTCTCTTTCAAAGCTAACAGTCTGTCATTTCTATGTCCATGACATGCATCTGGTCAACAAATTGTAAACATAGTGGTCATCTTCTGTACCTCTGTCTCATTCGGTGGGGGAACCTGTTTCGACAGCCACCGTTCACGGTCATATCGGTCTACGCCGGGGCCTTCGACTCCTCCGCCGCTGTCTTCCTCATCATCAAGGTAAAACAGCATCTTCTTATGACTATCCTTATGACTATTCCTCAATGTGGGACAGGTTTAACTGAGGGTTTGAAACTGTTGAAAACCTCCTAATTCCTGAATATTCCTCAATGTGGGACAGGTTTCTGAGGGTTTATACTGTTTGAAAACCTCCTGATTCTCTGAATATTCCTCAATGTGGGACAGGTTTACTGAGGGTTTATACTGTTGAAAACTTTCCTGACTTCTGAATATTCCTCAAATGTGGGAAGGTTTACTGAGGGTTTATACTGTTTAAAACCTTCTGACTTCCTGAATATTTCTCAATGTGGGACAATGTTTAAGTGAGGGTTTATACTGTTGAAAACCTTCTGACTTCCTCTGAATTTCCTTCAATGTGGGACATGTTTAATGAGGGTTTATACTGTTTAAAAACCTTCTGACTTCCTGAAATATTCCTCATGTGGGACATGTTAATGAGGGGTTTTATACTGTTGAAAACCTGACTTCCTGAATATTCCTCAATGTGGGACAGGTTTACTGAGGGTTTATACTGTTGAAAACCTCCCTGACTTCTCTGAATATTCCTCAATGTGGGACATGGTTCTTAATGAGGGTTTATACTGTTGGAAAACGTTCTGACTTTCCTGAATATTCCTCAATGTGGGACATGTTTACTTGAGGGTTATACTGTGAAAACTCCTGACTTCCTGAATATTCCTCAATGTGGGACATGTTTAACTGAGGGTTTTATACTGTTGAAAACCTCCTGACTTCCTGAATATTCTCAATGTGGACAGGTTTACTGAGGGTTTAATACTGTTGAAAACCTCCTGATTCCTGAATATTCCTCAATGGTGGGACATGTTTAATGAGGGTTTATACTGTTGAAAACCTCCTGACTTCCTGATCATTCTCAATGTGGGACGATGTTTAATGAGGGTTTATACTGTTGAAAACCTCCTGACTTTCCTGAATATTCCTCAATGTGGACATGTTTCTGAGGTTTATACTGTTGAAAACCTCCTGACTTCCTGAATCTTCCTCAATGTGGGACATGTTTACTGAGGGTTTATACTGTTTGAAAACCTCCTGACTTCTGAATATTCCTCAATGTGGGACAATGTTTTAATGAGGGTTTTATACTGTGAAAACCTCCTGACTTCCTGAATATTCCTTGATGTGGGAACAGATTTCCTGTGTTTGAACTGTTGCACAGTCAGCCCATGCTGTTTTCAGAAAGGGACTACAACAACTCAAATGTAGCATCTCTAGATGACCATGAATCCAAACGGTCATTAATGATTTGCTTCTCCTCAATCTGACCTTTGACTGACTGCTTTACTCCCACTGTGACAGATGCAAACTTAGCTCAGGGAAAAACAATAATGATTTTAAGGATCACTGATAATCAAAAGCGGTGAAGTAAGGATTCACACATGCTGTATATAACCTCTCCCTCTTTCTCTCTCTCCCGCTTTCTCGCTCCCTCTTCCTCTCTCTCTCTCTCTCTCTGAAGTTTTTGTATGAAAGAGGGGTCCTCTTTCCACTCCTCCTGCCTCGTTCTCTCGTCTGCAGCGTCATCCACGTCTTCCGGACATTCTTCTCATGCCCAAGACCCACATCCCCTACCACTCCCGACAGATACGCTTACGGGTCAGAAGAACTGTGACTCCCACGATGCACACGAACCACACAACCAGACTACCAGTCACAATGGTGACCGACCACTATGGAAGCCAAACAGGACTGGTCGTCGCGTGATTTTAAAGCGGTGACTCTGACTCAGCTCTTTGTGAAGGGTGAGCTTGCGGTGGCCGGCGTTGGAAGAGAAGGGGGAGAGAGAGGAGATAAGGAGGGAGGAGGAGGAGAGAGAAAAGGAGATGTGAATGCCAAATATCAGAGGAATGCTGTGTTACAGAAGGCCGAGAGTGCCACCGCTCAGTTGCAGGAAAAGCAGGGACCTTCCAGACCCGATCAGCTGAGAAGGTAAGAAACTGGTATCCAGTCAATTCAATTAAATATAAAGGGCTTTATTGGCAATGAAATAGTCCTACATATTGTAAAAGTTAAAAGCACTGGAAAAGTGAGCAACGTCATTCACTCAGACGCCTCATACAGCCACACAAGCATCATAGAATATTGCCCAACCAACACCCAGTCTCTGTCCTCTCTCCCTTCTCCGTCTCTCCCTCTCTCTCTGTCCTTCACCCCCTTCCTTCTCTCTCTCTCTGTCCTTCCCCCCTCTCCTTTTTCTCTCTCTCTCTCTCAGTTACCAAGTTTTAGGAGTTGTGTCCTGTCTGGTTCTTCCTGTGGCACTGGTCTGGGTGGCTGTCATGCAGTTCTGTCACTTCCTGTTCATCGCCACGGTGAACCCCATGCTCAACCGGCTGGCCAACAGAGACCAGACCCTGGTAAAAACTACACGAAAAAACACAAATACAAACTATTTTTCTGCCTCTGTGTAGACTACTTCTCTAATTTAGTGTTATCAATGCTGTTCTTTTCCTCTCTCTCTCTCCTCTCTTCTCTCTTCGCTCCTCGTCTGTCTCTTGTTCTCTATCTCTACCCCCACCTTCTCTCTTCTCCCCCCCCCACTTCTCCCCCCCCCCCCCCTCTCTCTCTCTTTCTTTCTTCAGTGAGTCCAGTACACCAATGCCTTTGCCTTTCACCCAGTCTGTGGGGTCCTCTGTGGTGCCTGGAACGGCCTCATCATGGACAGAACACAGGGGAAGCCATGGCTCCAGGTGGGTGACATCATCGACGTTAAGGGCAGGTGAACGGTTGGCTGGGCATTAAAGAATAAGAATCCTTTATTAACAAGTAACATTTACACACAGTCACAATGTTACCTGGTGATATGGGTGCTGCTATTGATAGACAACATTTATCACCACAGTCACAATGTTACCTGGTGATATGGTGCTGCTATTGATAGACAACATTTACACACAGTCACAATGTTACCTGGTGATATGGTGCTGCTAGTGATAGACAACATTTACACACAGTCACAATGTTACCTGGTGATATGGTGCTGCTGTGATAGACAACATTTACACACAGTCACAATTGTTACCTGGTGATATGGTGCTGCTAGTGATAGACAACATTTACACACAGTCACAATGTTACCTGGGTGATATGGTGCTGATAGTGATAGACAACATTTACACACAGTCACAATGTTTACCTGGTGATATGGTGCTGCTAGTGATAGACAAATTTAACACAGTCACAATTTACCTCGGTGATATGGTGCTGCTAGTGATAGACAACATTTACACACAGTCACAATGTTACCTGGTGATATGGTGCTGCTAGTGATAGACAACATTTACACACAGTCACAAGGTTACTGGTGATATGGTGCTGCTAGTGATAGACAACATTTACACAGTCACAATGTTACCTGGTGATATGTGCTGCTGTGATAGACAAATTTACACAGTCACAATGTTACCTGGTGATATGGTGCTGCTAGTGATAGACAACACACAGTCACAATGTTACCTGGGGAAATGGTGCTGCTATTGATAGACAACATTTACACACAGTCACAATGTTACCTGGTGATATGGTGCTGCTATTGATAGACCAACATTTACACACAGTCACAATGTTACCTGGTGATTGGTGCTGCTAGTGATAGAACAACATTTAGAGACAGAATACAGACAATGAAGTTTAAACAAAGTTTACATACATTATATACATTATATTATAAACGGGCTGGTTCGAGCCCTGAATGCTGATTGGCTGACAGCCGTGGTATATTCAGACCGTATTCCATGGGTATGACAAAACATGTCTTTTCTACTTCTAATTACGTGGTAACCAGTTTATAACAGCAATAAGGACCCTCAGGTTTGTGGTATAATGGCCAATATACCACGGCTAAGGACTGTATACAGGCATTCTGCGTTGTGTCGTGTGTAAGAACAGCCCTTAGCCGTGGTATATTGGCCATATACCACAAACCTGAGGTGCCTTATTGCTGTTATAAACTGGTTACCAACGTAATTAGAGTAGTAAAAAGACATGTTTTGTCATACCCATGGAATACGGTCTGATATACCACGGCTGTCAGCCAATCAGCATTCAGGGCTCGAACCAGCCGGTTTATAATATAATGTATATAATGTATGTAAACTTTGTTTAACTTCATTGTCTGTATTCTGTCTCTAAAATGTTGTCTATCATAGCAGCACCATATCACCAGGTAACATTGTGACTGTGTGTAAATGTTGTCTATCAATAGCAGCACCATAAATTCACCAGGTTACATTGTGACTGTGTTGTAAATTTGTCTATCAATAGCAGCACCATATCCCAGGTAACATTTGACTGTGTGTTGTCTATCATAGCAGCACCATATCACCAGGTACATTGTGACTGTGTGTAATGTTGTTATCACTAGCCAGCACCATATCACCAGGTAACATTGTGACTGTGTAAATGTTTGTCTATCACTAGCAGCACAATATCACCAGGTAACATTGTGACTGTGTGTAAATGTTGTCTATCACTAGCAGCACCATATCACCAGGTAACATTGTGACGGGGCGGGGGGGGGGGGTGTTGTGTAAATGTTTGTCTATCACTAGCAGCACCATATCACACGGTAACATTGTGACTGTGTGTAAATGTTGTCTATCACTAGCAGCACCACATATACCAGGTAACATTGTGACTGTGTGTAAATGTTGTCTATCACTATCAGCAACCATATCACCAGGTAACATTGTGACTGTGTGTAAATGTTGTCCTATCATAGCAGCACCATATCACCAGGTAACATTGTGACTGTGTGTAAATGTTGTCTATCACTAGCAGCACCATATCACCAGGTAACATTGTGACTGTGTGTAAATGTTGTCTATACTAGCAGCCCATATCACCAGGTACATTGTGACTGTGTGTAAATGTTGTCTATCAATAGCAGCACCATATCACCAGGTAACATTGTGACTGTGTGTAATGTTGTTATCAATAGCAGCACCATATACCAGGTAAATTGTGCTGTGTGTAAATGTACTTGGTTAATAAAGGTGATTCTTATTCTAATGCCCACACCGTCACCTGCCCTTAACGTCGATGATGTCACCCACCTGGAGCAGTGGCTTCCCTTGTGTCTGTCCATGATGAGGCCGTTCCAGGGACCACAGAGGACCCACAGAGCTGGGTGAAGGCAAAGGCATTGGTGTACTGACTCACTGAAAGAAAGAAAGAGAGAGAGAGGGGGGGGGGGGAGAAGGTGGGGGGAGAGGAGAGAGAGGTGGGGGTAAGATAGAGAACAAGAGACAGACGGAGGAAGAGAGAGAGAGGAGAGAGAGAGAGAAAAGAACAGCATTGATAACCACTAAATTAGGAAGTAGTCTACACAGAGGCAGAAAAAATAGTTGTATTTGTGTTTTTCTGGTAGTTTTTACCCAGGGTCTGGTCTCTGTTGGCCAGCCGGTTGAGCATGGGGTTCACCGTGGCGATGAACAGGAAGTGACAGAACTGCATGACAGCCACCAGACAGGTGCACAGGAAGAACCAGGACAGGACACAACTCCTAAAACTGGTAACTGAGAGAGAGAGAGAGAGAGAGAGAGAGGGGGGAAGGACAGAGAGAGACGGAGAGAAGGAAGGGGGTTGAAGGACAGAGAGAGAGGGAGAGACGGAGGAAGGGAGGAGGACAGAGACTGGGTGTTGGTTGGGGCAATATTCTATGATGCTTGTGTGGGCTGTATGAGGCTGCTGAGTGAATGACGTTGCTCACTTTCTCAGTGCTTTTTAACTTTTACAATATGTAGGACTATTTCATGCCAATAAAGCCCTTTATATTTAATTGAATTGACTGGGATGACCGGTTTCTTACCTCTCTCAGGCTGATCGGGTCTGGAAGGTCCTGCTTTGTCCTGCAACTGCAGCGGGGCACTCTCGGCCTTCTGTAACCAGCATTCCTCTGATATTTGGCATTCACATCTCTTTTCTCTCCCTCCTCCTCCCTCCTTATCTCCTCTCTCTCCCCCTCTCTTTCCAACGCCGGCCACCGCAGCTCACCCTGTCACAAAGAGCTGAAGTCAGAGTCACCGCTTTAAAATCACGGCGCCGACAGTCCTGTTTGGCTTCCATAGTGGTCGGTCACCATGGTGACTGTTAGTCTGGTTGTGTGGTGTGGTGGTGCATCGTGGGAGTCACAGTTCTTCTGACCCGTAAGCGTATCTGTCGGGGAGTGGGTAGGGGATGTGGGTCTTGGGCATGAGGAAGAATGTCGGAAGACGTGGATGACGCTGCAGACGGAGAGACGAGGCAGGAGGAGTGGAAAGAGCCCCCTCTTTCATACAAAAACTTCAGAGAGAGAGAGAGAGAGAGGAAGAGGGAGCGAGAAAGCGGGAGAGAGGAAAGAGGGAGAGGTTATATACAGCATGTTGAATCCTTACTTCACCGCTTTTGATTATCAGTGATTCCTTAAATCATTATTGTTTTTTGCCTGAGCTAAGTTTGCATCTGTCACAGTGGAGTAAAGCAGTCAGTCAAAGGTCAGATTGAGGAGAAGCAAATCATTAATGACGTTTGGATTCATGGTTCATCTAGAGATGCTACATTTGAGTTGTTGTAGGTCCCTTCTGAAAACAGCATGGTGCTGACTGTGCAACAGTTAAAACACAGGAAATCTGTCCACATCAAGGAATTTCAGGAAGTCAGGAGGTTTCAACAGTATAAACCCTCATTAACATGTCCCACATGAGGAATATTCAGAAGTCAGGAGGTTTTCCAGTATAAACCCTCAGTAAACATGTCCCACATTGAGGAATATTCAGGAAGTCAGGAGGTTTTTCAACAGTATAAACCCCTCAGTAAACATGTCCCACATTGAGGAATATTCAGGAAGTCAGGAGGTTTTCAACAGTATACACCTCATTAAACATGTCCCATTGAGGAATATTCAGGAAGTCAGGAGGTTTCACAGTATAAACCTCATTAAACATGTCCACATTGAGGAATATTCGGAAGTCAGGAGTTTTCAACAGTAAAACCTCAGTAAACTGTCCCACATTGAGGAATATTCAGGAAGTCGGAGGTTTTAACAGTATAAACCCTCAGTAAACATGTCCCACATTGAGGAATATTCAGGAAGTCAGGAGGTTTTCAACAGTATAAACCCTCAGTAAACATGTCCCACATTGAGGAATATTCAGGAAGTCAGAAGGTTTTCAACAGTATAAACCCTCATTAACATGTCCCATTGAGGAATATTTCAGGAAGTAGGAGTTTTCAACAGTATAAACCCTCAGTAACCTGTCCCACATTGAGGAATATTTCAGGAAGTCAGGAGGTTTTCAACAGTATAAACCCTCATTAAACATGTCCCACATTGAGGAATATTCAGGAAGTCAGAAGGTTTTAAACAGTATAAACCTCATTAAACATGTCCCACATTGAGGATATTCAGGAAGTCAGAAGGTTTTCAACAGTATAAACCCTCATTAAACATGTCCCACATGGAAATATTCAGGAAGTAGAGGTTTTAACAGTATAAACCCTCAGTAAACTGTCCCACATTGAGGAATATTCAGGAATCAGGAGGTTTTCAACAGTATAAACCCTCAGTAAACTGTCCCACATTGAGGAATATTAGGAAGCAGGAGGTTTTCAACAGTATAAACCCTCAGTAAACTGTCCCACATTGAGGAATTTCAGGAAGTTAGGAGGTTTTCAACAGTTAAACCCTCAGTAAACTGTCCCACATTGAGGAATAGTCATAAGGATAGTCATAGGAGATGCTGTGTTACCTTGATGATGAGGAAGACAGCGGCGGAGGAGTCGAAGGCCCGGCGTAGACCGATATGACCGTGGAACGGTGGCTGTCGAACAGGTTCCCCACCTGAATGAGACAGAGGTACAGAGATGACCACTAGTTTACAATTTGTTGACCAGATGCATGTCATGACATAGAAATGACAGACTGTAGCTTTGAAAGAGACCAACCTGAGATTGGTGGTGTAGAACAACATTCCGATGTGATCAAGCACGAGATGGCAGGAACAGCAACGCTGACTGCTCTGTGTGTGTGAGAGAGAAGCGGGGGGGGGGGGGCAATAATTCCTAATAAAAAACTATAACGTCAATTAGAGACCGAAGGTCTAGACACGCTAACCGACATTTCAATATGTTATAAAAATACCTGGACTGGAGCCAGTGATCAACAGGTCCCGTGGTGTATAGACATCTGGAAAGAAGACGCAGGCAGGGAGGAGGGTGGTAGGGCGAGGAGGCGGTGGGAGGTGGTAGGGCGAGGGAGGCAGGTGAGGATGGTGGTAGGGGCGAGGAGGCAGGTGAGGAAGGGTGGTAGGGGCGAGGAGCAGGTGAGGGAGGGTGGTAGGGGCGAGGGAGGTTATGAGCATGGGTCTTTTTGTGATGGTTTGGTATCATGATAACATTTGATTTAGAGACACAGTGCTTTCGGATAGTATTCAGACCCCTTGACTTTATCACACAGCCTTATTATTTTTTTAAATCCTCAGCAATCTACACACAATACCCATAATGATGAAGTGAAAACAGGTTTATGAAATAAAATAAATACCTTATTTGCATAAGTATTCAGACCCTTTGCTACAAGACTCGAAATTGAGCCCAGGTGCATCTGTTTCCATTGATCATCCTTGAGTGTTTCTACAACTTGTTGGAGTCCACCTGTGGTAAATTCAATTGACTGGACATGATTTGGAAAGGCACACACCTGTCTATAAGGTCCCACGTTGAAGTGCATGTCAGAGCAAAAACCAAGCCATGACGTCGAGGAATTGTCTGCAGAGCTCCGAGACAGGATTATGTCAGAACAGATCTGTGGAAGGGTACAAAAAAATTCTGCAGCATTAAAGTCCCCAAGACCCCATTGGCCATCATTCTTAAATGGAAGAAGTTTGGAACCACCAAGACTCTTCCTAGAGTTGGCCGCCAGCCAAATGAGCAATCGGGGGAGAAGGGCCTTGGTCAGGGAAGTGACCAAGAACCCAATGGTAACTCTGACAGAACTCTATAGTTCCTCTGTGGAGATGGGAGAACCTTCCAGAAGGACAACCATCTTTGCAGCACTCCACCATCAGACCTTTATGGTAGAGTGGCAGACGGAAACCACTCCTCCGTAAAAGGCACATGACAGCCGCTTGGGTTTGCCAAAGGCACCTAAAGACTCTCAGACCATGAGAAACAAATGTTGGCCTGAATGCTAAGTGTCACGTCTGTACGAAACCTGGCACCATCCCTACAGTGAAGCATGGTGTGGCAGCATCATGCTGTGGGGATGTTTTTCAGCGACAGGGACTGGAGACTAGTCAGGATTGAGGGAAACCTGAACGGAGCAAGTACAGAGAGATCCTTGATGAAAACCTGCTCCAGAGTGCATGTTGGGCGAAGGTTCACCTTGCAACAGGACAATGACCCTAAGCAACAGCCAAGACAACCAGGAGTGGCTTCGGGACAAGTCTCAATGTTGTGAAGTGGCCAGACATGAATCTGATCAAAAATGTTTGAAGAGACCTAAAAAAGCTGTGCAGCAATGCTCCCATCCAACCTGACAGAGCTTGAGAGGATCTGCAGAGAATGGGAGAACTCCCAAATACAGGTGTGCCAAGCTTGTAGCGACATACCCAAGAAGACTCAATGCTGTAATCGCTGCCAAAGGTGCTTCACACACTACTGAGTAAAAAAGGTCTGAATACCTATGTAAATGGGGGTATCAGTTTTTATTTTGAATAAATTAGCAAACATTTCCCAAAACCTGTTTTTGCTTTGTCATTATGGGTATTGTGTGCAGATTGATGAGGGGGAAAACAATGTAATAAATTTGAGTAAGGCTGTAACGTAACAAAATGTGGAAAATACCATCACCATTGTCATCATGTAAACAGCCCATCTATCTACCTCATCCCCATACTGTATTATTTATTTATCTTGCTCCTTTGCACCCCAGTATCTCTACTTGCACATTCATATTCTGTACATCTACCATTCCAGTGTTTATTGCTATATTGTAATTACTTCGCCACCATGGCCTATTTTTGCCTTAACTCTCTTATCTTACCTCATTTGCTCTCACTGTATATAGACTTTTGTTATCTTTTTTCTACTGTATTTTTGACTGTATGTTTTGTTTATTCCATGTGTAACTCTGTTTGTTGTTTGTTCAATTGCTATGCTTCATCTTGGCCAGGTCGCAGTTGCAAATGAGAACTTGTTTTCAACTTGCCTACCTGGTTGAATAAAGTTGAAATAAAAATAAAAAAATAAATCATGTGTGTCACGATCGTCGTCTGGAGAAGGAGAGGAGGACCAAGGTGCAGCGTGGTAAGTGTTCATTATTTTATTAAAACATGAAACACTTGAAGATAAACGAACAGTCCTGTAATGTGAACACACACAAACAGAAAAACACCACCCACAAACACAGGTGGGAACAGGCTACCTAAGTATGATTCTCAATCAGAACAACGATAGACAGCTGCCTCTGATTGAGAACCATACCAGGCCAAACACATAGAAATACAAAACAAGGACAACATAGAAACACAGACATAGAATGCCCACCCAAACTCACGCCCTGACCAACCAAATAGAGACATAAAAAGGATCTCTACGGTCAGGGCGTGACACATTGTCAGGGAAAAATCTATAAACACACTGTCTGTATCTGAAATGACAATGAAATTATTGGAGAAATTATTTTCTTGTATTTTTTCTGTTGATATGGATTGATATGTAATAAACATGATGCCATGTGCGGCAAGACGCAGACAGATGCATTCCATTGGGGAAACAGGAGTTAACCATGTTTAATTAACCCTGTTAGTCTATAATTATCGGTTGGAACTAAGTACTGACCCACTGGACAAAAACTGGCTGAATCAATGTTGTTTCCACATATTTCAAGCCAAACATCCACGTAATTGACGTTGAATCAACGTGGAAAACGAATTGGATTTCAAAGTCATCAACGTAAGAGTATTTCATATATTGTTACCCCAAACGTTTTACTTAAATCCAATGACATGGTGATTTTTTGGTTTGTTATTGATTTAGCGTTGAATTCACGTCAGTTGACAACTCAACAATGTAAATCAAAACTAGACGTTGAACTGACGTCTGTGCCCAGTGGGGACGTTCCAACCTTTGACCTGTTTAACTGCCGGTATAAATGTCTGCTGGTGTTGAATGTGGTTCAGGTTTGACGCCAAACACACTGTGTCTCTGTGACACTCTGATTCTATAGCAGCTGATGATGAGAATTCCTACAAGTTCCTCAGGCTGGTGTTTCCAGAATCTCTGTGATAATGTGATTAACATTAGAAATGTTCTCTGCTTCTGTTCTGGAGGTTCTCCCTGAACTCTTGTAATAAACCGGATAGATTTTTGATAGATTTTTATCAATGACTGCTCTCCTTTAGGTTCACCTGGAAATTCCTTTCCCCCCGTCCCAGTGCACTACTTTAGACGGGCTCATACCGTAGGGCTCTGGTCAACA
>NC_036860.1:59518770-59523927 GCF_002910315.2 Salvelinus sp. IW2-2015
ACTCATCTCTCTCTTTACGGAGGAGTGGTTTCCGTCTGGCCACTCTACCAAGCCAGTATGGTGGAGTGCTGCAAAGATGGTTGTCCTGGAAGTTCTCCCATCTCCACAGAGGAACATATAGATTCTGTCAGAGTTACCTCATGGGTTCTTGGTCACTTCCCTGACCAAGGCCCTTCTCCCCGATTGCTCATTTTGCTGGCGGCCAACTCTAGGAAGAGTCTTTGTGGTTCCAAACTTCTTCCATTTAAGAATATGGCCAATGTGGTCTTTGGACTTTAATGCTGCAAGATTTTTTGTACCCTTCCACAGATCTGTGTCTTGACATAATCCTGTCTCGGAGCTCTGCAGACAATTCCTCGACGTCATGGCTTGGTTTTGCTCTGACATTCACTGTCAACTGTGGGACCTCTATAGACAGGTGTGTGCCTTTCCAAATCATGTCAGTCAATTGAATTTACCACAGGTGGACTCCAATCAAGTTGTAGAAAATCTCAAGGAGATATCAATGGAAACAGGATGCACCTGGGCTCAATTTCGAGTCTCTAGCAAAGGGTCAGATACTTATGCAAATAAGGTATTTATTTTATTTCATAAACCTGTTTTCACTCATCATTATGGGGTATTGTGTGTAGATTGCTGAGGATTTAAATAAAAATAATAAGGCTGGTGGATAAAGTCAAGGGGTCTGAATACTATCGAAAGCACTGTCTCTCAAATCAATGTTATCATGACACCAAACCATCACAAAACGACCCATGCTCATATACCTCCCTCGCCCCTACCACCCTCCTCACCTGCCCCCTCGCCCGCCTACCACCTTCCTCACCTGCCTCCCTCCGCCTGCCTACCACCCTCCTCCCTGCCTGCGTCTTTCTTTCCAGATGTCTATACACCACGGGACCTTGTTGATCACTGGCTCCAGTCCAGGTATTTTTATAACATATTGAAATGTCGGTTAGCGTGTCTAGACCTTCGGTCTCTAATTGACGTATTTTTTTTATTGAGAATTATTCCCCCCCCCCCGCGTCTCCTCACACACACAGAGCAGTCAGCGTTGCTGTTTCCTGCCATCTCTGCTGATCACATCTGGAATGTTGTTCTACACCACCAATGCTCAGGTTGGTTCTTTCAAAGCTACAGTCTGTCATTTCTATGTCATGACATGCATCTGGTCAACAAAATGTAAACTAGTGGTCATCTCTGTACCTCTGTCTCATTCAGGTGGGGAACCTGTTCGACAGCCACCGTTCCACGGTCATATCGGTCTACGCCGGGGCCTTCGACTCCTCCGCCGCTGTCTTCCTCATCATCAAGGTAACACAGCATCTTCCTTATGACTATCCTTATGACTATCCTCAATGTGGGACATGTTTACTGAGGGTTATACTGTTGAAACCTCCTAACTTCCTGAAAATTCCTCAATGTGGGACATGTTTAATGAGGGTTATACTGTTGAAAACCTCCTGACTTCCTGAATATTCCTCAAGTGGGGACAGTACTGAGGGTTTATACTGTGAAAACCCCTACTTCCTGAAAATACCTCAATGTGGACATGTTTTAATGAGGGTTTATACTGTTAAAACCTCCTGACTTCCTGAATATTCCTCAGATGTGGGACATGTTTAATGAGGGTTTATACTGTTGAAAACCTCCGTAGCTTCCTGAAAATTCCTCAATGTGGGACATGTTTACATGAGGGTTTATACTGTTAAAACCTTCTGACTTCCTGAATTCCTCAATGTGGGACAGTTTATAGAGGGTTTAACTGTTGAAACCTTCTGACTTCCTGAAATATTCCTTGATGTGGACATGTTTAATGAGGGTTTATACTGTTGAAACCTTCTGACTTCCTGAATATTTCTCAATGTGGGACATGTTTAATGAGGTTGTATACTGTTGAAAACCTCCTGACTTCCTGAATATTCCTTGATGTGGGACATGTTTAATGAGGGTTTATATACTGTTGAAAAACCTCCTGACTTCCTGAATATTCCTAATGTGGGACATGTTTACATGAGGGTTTATACGTGTAAAACCTCCTGACTCCTGAATATTCCTCAATGATGGGACATTTAATGAGGGTTTATACTGTTGTTAAACCTCCTGACTTCCTGAATATTCCTGAATGTGGGACAGATTTCCTGTGGTTTGAACTGTTGCACATCAGCACATGCTGTTTTCAGAAGGGACCTACAACAACTCAAATGTAGAGCTTCTAGAGATAAACCATGAATCCAAAGCGTCATTAATGATTTGCTTCTCCTCAATCTGACCTTTGACTGACTGCTTTACTCCACTGTGACAGATGCAAACTTAGCTCAGGCAAAAAACATAATGATTTAAGGAATCACTGATAATCAAAAGCGTGAAAGGTGAAGTAAGGATTCACACATGCTGTATATGAACCTCTCCCTCTTTCTTCTCTCCCGCTTTCTCGCTCCCTCTTCCTCTCTCTCTCTCTCTCTCTGAGTTTTTGTATGAAAGAGGGGGTCTCTTTCCACTCCTCCTGCCTCGTTCTTCCGTCTGCAGCGTCATCCACGTCTCCGGACATTCTTCCTCATGCCCAAGACCCACATCCCCTACCCACTCCCCGACAGATACGCTTACGGGTCAGAAGAACTGTGACTCCCACGATGCACCACCACACCACACAAACCAGACTAACAGTCACCATGGTGACCGACCACTATGGGAAGCCAAACAGGACTGTCGTCGCCGTGATTTTAAAAGCGGTGACTCTTAACTCACTCTTTGTGACAGGGTGAGCTGCGGTGGCCGGCTTGGAAGAGAGGGGAGGAGAGAGGAGATAAGGAGGGAGGAGGAGAGAGAGAAAAGGAGATGTGAATGCCAAATATCAGAGGAATGCTGGTTACAGAAGGCCGAGAGTGCCCCGCTGCAGGTTGCAGGACAAAGCAGGACCTTCCAGCCGATCAGCCTGAGAGAGGTAAGAAACCTGTCATCCCAGTCAATTCAATTAAATATAAAGGGCTTTATTTGCATGAAATAGTCCTACATATTGTAAAAGTTAAAAAGCACTGAGAAAGTGAGCAACGTCATTCACTCAGACCCTCATACAGCCACACAAGCATCATAGAATATTGCCCCAACCAACACCCAGTCTCTGTCCTCCTCCCTTCCTCCGTCTCTCCCTCTCTCCTGTCCTTCAACCCCCTCCTTCCTCCTCTCTCTCTTCTCTCCTCTCCCCCCTCTCCTCTTCTCTCTCTCTCTCTCTCAGTTACCAGTTTTAGGAGTTGTGTCCTGTCCTGGTTCTTCCTGGCACCTGTCTGGTGGCTGTCATGCAGTTCTTCACTTTCCTGCTTCATCGCCACGGTGAACCCCATGCTCAACCGGCTGGCCAACAGAGACCAGACCCTGGGTAAAAAACTACCAGAAAAACACAAATACAACTATTTTTTCTGCCTCTTGTTAGACTACTTCTCTAATTTAGTGGTTATTCAATGCTGTTTCTCTCTCTCTCTCCTCTCTCTCTCTTCCTCCGTCTGTCTCTTGTTCTCTATCTCTACCCCCACCTCTCTCTCTCTCCCCCCCCCACCTTCTCCCCCCCCCCCCTCTCTCTCTCTTTCTTTCTTTCAGTGGAGTCAGTACACCAATGCCTTTGCCTTCACCCAGCTCTGTGGGTCCTCTGTGGTCCCTGAAACGGCCTCATCATGGACAGACACAAGGGGAAGCCACTGCTCCAGGTGGGTGACATCATCGACGTTAAGGGCAGGTGACGGTGTGGGCATTAGAATAAGAATCACCTTTATTAACCAAGTACATATACAGTCGATGGTAATGGTGGTGCTTAGCAACATTTACCTTGTGATATGTAAGTGCTCTATTGATAGACAAACATTACACACAGTCACAATGTTAACCTGGTATATGGTGCTGCTAGTGATAGACAACATTACACACAGTCACAATGTACCTGGTATTAGCGTGCTTGCTAGTGATAGACAACATTTACCACACAGTCAACAATGTTAAACCTGGTGATTATTGGTGTGCTATGATAGAACATTACACCAGTCACAAATTTATACACCAAACAGAAAACAACCACCCACAAACACAGGTGGGAACAGGCTACCTAAGTATGATTCTCAATCAGAGACAACGATAGACAGCTGCCTCTGATTGAGAACCATACCAGGCCAAACACATAGAAATACAAAACAAGGACAACATAGAACACCAGACATAGAATGCCCACCCAAACTCACGCCCTGACCAACCAAAATAGAGACATAAAAAGGATCTCTACGGTCAGGGCGTGACACATTGTCAGAGGAAAAATCTATAAACACACTGTCTGTATCTGAAATGACAATGAAATTATTGGAGAAATTATTTTCTTGTATKTAATTTTCTGTTGATATGGATTGATATGTAATAAACATGATGCCATGTGCGGCAAGACGCAGACAGATGCATTCCATTGGGGAAACAGGAGTTAACCATGTTTAATTAACCCTGTTAGTCTATAATTATCGGTTGGAACTAAGTACTGACCCACTGGACAAAAACTGKCTGAATCAATGTTGTTTCCACATAATTTCAAGCCAAAACATCCACGTAATTGACGTTGAATCAACGTGGAAAACGAATTGGATTTGCAAAGTCATCAACGTAAGAGTATTTCATATATTGTTACCCCAAACGTTTTACTTAAATCCAATGACATGGTGATTTTTTGGTTTGTTATTGATTTAGCGTTGAATTCACGTCAGTTGACAACTCAACMAAATGTAAATCAAAACTAGACGTTGAACTGACGTCTGTGCCCAGTGGGGACGTTCCAACCTTTGACCTGTTTAACTGCCGGTATAAATGTCTGCTGGTGTTGAATGTGGTTCAGGTTTGACGCCAAACACACTGTGTCTCTGTGACACTCTGATTCTATAGCAGCTGATGATGAGAATTCCTACAAGTCTCTCAGGCTGGTGTTTCCAGAATCTTCTGTGATAATGTGATTAACATTAGAAATGTGTTGACCAGAGCCCTACGGTATGAGCCCCGGTCTAAAGTAGTGCACTGGGACGGGGGGAAAGGAATTTCAGGTGAACCTAAAGGAGAGCAGTCATTGATAAAAATCTATAAAAATCTATCCGGTTTTACAAGAGTTCAGGGAGAACCTCCAGAACAGAAGCAGAG
>NC_036860.1:59524839-59551942 GCF_002910315.2 Salvelinus sp. IW2-2015
ACATTTTGGGATGGGAGAGAGGGCGAGAAGGAAAGATGGATGGAGACCAGAGAGAACTGTTCATCCTGTCTACTGGTGTCTCAGAGAGAGAGGAGGGATGGGGGAGAGAGCTTTTGTGAACTTCAGTCGCTTTTGTGTGTGTGAGAAAGAGGTTGTGTGTGTGTGAGAGAGAGAGAAAGTGTGTGCGAGCTCATGACTCACCTGACTGTATGATGTTATCACCGGGCCGCTCCCCTGACAACGTGATAATGTCACCGGGGTCGGTGGCGTTGGCAGTGATGTCACAGAGGTCACTGAAGTAGCCGTCATTCTTAAGGATGAACACCAGCGACGCCCAGCCGTACGCTATCCCCGAGAAACACAGGTTTTCAACGAATCCCGAGGCCACCGTCAAACTGTGGCGCAGCTTGGCCCCGCCCCCACACCCCAGCATGCTCTCTGCTGCCACTRCCGCTTACTTCCTGCTTCACTTTCGGGTTCCTCYTATGGGACTTTGTGTTGCTGGTCAGAGGGGTGGTGGTGAAGCTCGGTAGTAGTGGTGGTGGGTCCCTCAATTTCTGACAACACCATCGGTGCCCCTGTTCAGTCATAGGGGTATTTTTGGAAAGTAAGAGGAGATGAGGCGGGACTAGCGCCAAAATATGAAGTACTAAAAGAAATGAGGGCAGTGAACCCCCCTGCAGCTAGTTACCTCAMACTTCACTGTGTTGATCTGYMTTGACTAGAATTAGTAGAACATGAACACAAACTAGTAGAACTTCAATAGAACTACTGACAGCCTGACTGCCTGTTAGAGAACACAGGTGAGTCCGTCATGTTTACTACAACTGTGTCCCAAACGGCACACTATTCCCTATATAGTGCACTATCTTTGACCAGCCCTGGCCCTAGTAGTGCACTACAGTAAATAGTGAATAGGGTTCCATTAGGAACTCAGCAGGATTAAAAAGCCAGTATTAAGCTTAACCTTTCTTTCACTACATCTGGCACTATAGCACTAGGTTCTCACACACAGTACACACAGTACACACAGTACACACAGTACACACAGTACAGACAGTACACACAGTACACATAGTACACACAGTACAGACAGTACACACAGTACACACAGTACACACAGTACAGACAGTACACACAGTGCACACAGTACAGACAGTACAGATAGTACAGACAGTACACACAGTACACACACACACAGAGGGCACTGCTCCTGAAACTTTATTGCTATGTAACAGCAAATACACTGTTAACCCAGATACACTGGGCACAAAAGCGAACATACTCACCAAGATCATACATGCCACCCACACACACACACAACACACACACAAACACACTGACACACACACACACACACACACACAACACACACCACACACAAACACACACACACATCACACCACACAAACAACACACACATCACACACAACACACAATACACACACACACACACTCCTCTACTGTAGTCAATCTGGACCTCATCTGAGCTATATCAAACTCCACTGTAACTGGCTCACCTGGTTTAATGGCTCACCTGTTCTAGTTTGCTCACTGGTTCAAACTGGCTCATACTGGTTCTAACTGTCCCTTGTTCAAACGCCACTGGTTCAACTGGCCTCACGGTTCTAACTGCTTCACTGGTTCAAACGGCTCACTGGTGCTAATGGCACTGGTTTCACTAGTTAATTGCTCACTGTTCAATTGGCTCAACTGTCTAACTGGCTCAACTGTTCAAAAGTCACTGGCCTTACTCAAAAAAGTCAAACGCTCGTTCAACTGCTCATGGTTCAAACTGGCTCACGGTTCTAACGACTGCCTCACTGGGCTTCCTATGGCTCACTGGTTACAATTGGCTCACTGTTTCTAACTGCGGTCTACCACTGGTTCTAATTTGGCTCACTGGTCAATTGCTCCGGTTCAACTGCTCCTGAGTTCACAACTGCTCACTGGTTTCAAACCTGCTCACAGGTTCAAACTGGCTCACGGTCAGTTACTGCAAGCTCACGTGTTCTAACTGGCTTCAACTGGTCTAATATGGCTCACTGGTTATTTGGCTCACGGTTCAAACGCCACTGGTTCTACTGGCCACGGTTTCCACTCTCACTGCGTTTCAAACTGGCTCACGGTTCTAACTGGCTATGTTAACAAACTAGGCTCACTGTCAATAACTGGCTCACTGGTTATGCTACGTTTCAAATTGCCATGGTTCTAATTGCTCAAACGGTTTTAATGCTCACGGTTTCTACACTGGCTCACTGGTTATTAAAATCTATGGGCATACACGCCATTCGGTTCTAGATGCTCACTGGTTCAATGGCTCACTGGTTCACTGGCACTGCACTGCTGCAACTGGTTCTCAACTGGGCTCACTGGTTCAAACTTGGCTCACTGGTCAACTGGCTCACTGTTTACTGGCGTGCACTGTTCTAATGCTCTGGTCTAACTGTCCGTTAAACCTGGCCTTCGCGGTTTCTTAACGGCTCACTGGTCAAACCGCTCACTGGTTCAACTGGCTCACTGGTTCTAACCGGCTTCAGCTGGTCTAACTGGCTCACTGGTTCAAACCGCTCACTGGTTCTAAACTCCACTGTCAACTCGTCTCACTGTTCTAACTGGCCTCACGTTCTAACGGAAGCTCACTGTGGGGGGGGGGGGGTGGGGGGAGGGGGGAGGGGGGGGGAGGGGGGGGGGGGAGGGGGGGGGGGGCTTCCGTGTCAATCCAATCCTCTAACTTAGCTCCATTAGTTCTTTGGAAAGCGCTTGGCTTCAGTGGTGGTAGTCCCAAAAATGATGCTACGTACCTTCCTAACACCCACATACCTGCTTCTCGCTATACAACAAATGTGAACAGTTAGCGCTCTGTCCACTAGCCCTTAAGAACAAACAGTCCAACACAGCTAGAGTAAGTCTTGTTGACCTGTCGGTGAGGTCGTCCTCAAACTGCATCCGACTGTCAGAACACATAACAGCTACATGTTATCAAAGGTTCCACGAATATGGTTTTATTCTTTTGTTTATAGTCTGGTGTTGGGTATCCAAATTATTGCATGTTTAACATTAATCTTTACCACATCCAATACTTCTGTTATCGTCATGAATTCTTGCTGTTATCTTTATGTTTTACAACACACACACAACACGAACACACCCCTGACGAAAAATATTGCAGTCAGAGTGCAGTATAACTGCAGTGTTCTCCATCACTGCGTCCAAAATAATAAAAAATAATGCAATAATTTTGCAGTGTAACTGCAGTATCTGTATACTGACCTTCCACAATACCACAGTCCACTGCCGTTACTGCACTTTTACTGTAGTTCAAACTGCAAATCTTTTTTTGAAGACATAAATGCATAAATGCAACAATAACAGCTGTTGATAATAGATGTCATGACAATGTCATATACATTTGCAGTTTCTAAAAAACATTTGGTTTGAATAGGCTACATGTAGGCCTAGTTGAATCCTGCAAACAGGTCTGAAACATCAGAAAGCTAAATAAACATCCAAAGTACCTAATAAAACATTCACCTCCATATAGTCTCATTTGGTTTACGTTCAAATTCATATCACTAGGCTACATACATGAAAAACCAACCTATTCTCTCTTCGTAATCGAACGGAGTAGGCCGCAGACTAGGGTTTGTGTTCTTTAGGTAGCCTAGGCTACAAAATCAGTAAGAAGTCAGAAGTTTACATACACTGAATTTGAGCATAAAACTCGTTTTTCAACCACTCAACAAATTTCTTGTTAACAACATATGTTTTGGCAAGTCGTTAGGACTCTACTTGTGCATGACACAAGTCATTTTTCCAACTATTGTTTACAGCAGATTATTTCACTGTATCCACAATTCCATGGTCAGAAGTCACATACCACAAATTGACTGGCTTTAACACACTGGAAATCAGAAATGATTCATGGCTTTAGAAACCTGATAGCTAATTGACATAATTGAGCATGGGGAGGTGTACCTGTGGATTATTCACAAGGCCTACCTTCAAAACTCAGTCCTTCTTTGGTTACATCATGTGAAACAAACACAGACCACAAAAAAAGTATAGACCTCCACAAGTCCTGGTTCATCCTTGGAGAATTTCCAAATGCCTGAAGGGTACTTCGTCATCTGTACAAACAAAGTACGTAAGTATAAACACAAGGGACCACCGGCTGTCATACAGCTCAGGAAGAAACGCGTTCTCCCTAGAGATGAATGACTTGGTGAAAGTGCAAATCAACCCAGAACAACAGCAAAGGACCCCGTGAAGATGGCTTGAGGAAACAGGTACAAAAGTATCTAATACCACGATCAAACAAGGTCCTATATCGACATAACCTAAAGGCGCTCAGCAAGGAAGAAGCCACTGCTCCAAACCGCCATAAAACAAATCAAATCAAGTTTATTTTATATAGCCCTTCGACATCAGCTAATACTCGAAGTGCTGACAGACACGCAGCCTAAAACCCAAACAAAGCAAGCAATGCAGGTGTAGAAGCACGGTGGCTAGGAAAAACTCCAGAAAGGCCAAAACCTAGGAAAAACCTAGAGAGGAACCAGCCTATGAGGGGTGGCCATCCTCTACTGGCTGTGCTGGGTGGAGTATATACAGAGAAATGCCAAGATAGTTCAAAATGTTCATAATGGACAAGCAGTCAAATAATAACACCGAATTTTCAGTTGTCTTTCATAGCCGATCATCAAAGTTGAAAACCAGGTCCGGGACATGGCGGTTCCATAACCGCAGGCAGAACAGCTGAAACTGGAATAGCAGCAAGGCCAGGTGGACTGGGGACGCAAGGACCATCACGCCCCGGCAGCCCCGACGCAAGCCCCAGGCTCAGGTCTCCGAGAGAGAGAAAGAGAGAGAGAAAGAGAATTAGAAGAGAGCCAAGATTTCCAAAATGTATAAATGACAACATGGTCACATATAATCAGGAATAAAATGTCATTGCTTTTCATAGCCGATCATTAAAGAAATAGAAAACACAAGGCGGCACAGGTAGGCTCATAACCGCAGGCAAAAAGTTGAAACATGGAATAGCAGCAGGGCCAGGCGGACTGGGGACAGGACGACAAAAAAGCCAGACTAAGGTTTGCAACTGCACATGGGACAAAGATCGTACTTTTGAGATACATTCCCTCGGTCTGATGAAACAAAGATAGAACGTGGCCATAATGACCATCATTATGTTAGAGAAAAAGGGGAGGCTTGCAAGCCGAAGAACACCATCCCAACCGTGATGCACGGGGGTGCAGCATCATGTTGTGGGCCTGCTTTGCTGCAGGAGGGACTGGTGCACTTCACAAAATAGATGTATCATGCAGAGAAAATTATGTGGATAATTGAAGCAACATCTCAAGACATCAGTCAGAGTTAAAACTTGCGCAAATGTTTCCAAATGACAATGACCCCAAGCACTACTCAAAGTGGGCAAATGGCTTAAGGACAACAATCAAGGATTAGGCCATCACAAACCCTGACCTCAATCCTATCGCAAATAGTGGACAGAACTGAAGAAAGTGTGCGAGCAAGGAGGCCTACAAACCTAACTCAGTTACACCAGCTGTCAGGAGAATGGTCCAAAATTCACCCAACTATTGTGAAGCTTGTGGAAGCGCTACCTGAAACGTATCGACCAAGTTAAACAATTAAATGCAATCTACCCATACTAAGTTGAGTCTATGTAACTTTTTGGACCCAGTCTCGTAAACCAAAAAAAACGAAAATAAATCATCCTCTACTTTATTCGCATTTCACCATTCTTAAAATAAAGTGGATCCTAACGACCTAAACAAGGGATTTTACTAGATTAATGTCATGAATTCGAAAACTGAGTTCAATTTCTGCTAAAGTTGTTAAACTCGATTAACTTACATATATCAGTGCTTATTGGACGTAACTACGCTATACATAAAATCAGGATTCAGTATCCAAATATACAGTAGGCTACTCGGCTTAATTGAGTTCAACTATGAATACAGTAAAGTCAGATCACGTCATACGCCATATCTCAGTAGGCTACGGCTTATGGACCATCTTAACTATGATTACTGGAAACAATCGTACACCCAATATAGAGGTAGGATAATCTTCTGAAAGATATAACCACAATATGTCCATCTCACATTTAGACTAACTATCTAGTCATTAATCTATGGATCTTGATGTCAGTTGGATTAGAATAGGGTAAATTTCCACCACAGGGCTGTCTCTGAGCAACTCCTCTGTTGTTTAAAACTGGGATCAAACTAAGGTGAACCGAGGTAAAACAGAAGGCAAGCCATAAAGTGAGACTGAAGACAGCGAGGCGTCACTATGAGAAGTGGGCTAAGTTCGTCACTACTCAGTCGTAGGGCTACAGCTCAGTAATTTAGACAGTACAAGCCTGTAGGCAAGCAGTCAGATTTTTAGAACAGTAGACCTGTAGGCTACAGCTCAGTTTAGCACAGTAGGTGGAGGCTTACCCGTAAGACAGTAGCTTAGACGCTAGCAGTATTTACGACAGTAGGCCGGTAGGCATACAGCTTAGTCAATCGTAGACAGTGAGAAGCTGTAGCTACAGCTAGTATTTAGACAGTAACCTGTGGCTAAGCTGCAGTATTAGACAGTAGACGCTGTAGGTCACGCATATTACGCATGCGAGGTAAACTCAGAGTAGACCAGTAGGCCGTAGTCTAGCTAGCTCAGTAATTTAGCACAGTAGGCCTGTAGCTACAGCTCCATAACGATTTAACTGGCCTGTGGCTACAGCTGCGTATTTGACAGTAGACTGTAGGCTATAGCCTCGTATTTAGACAGTAGGCCTGTAGCTAAGTCAGTAATTAGACAGTCAGGGTCCTGTAGGCCTAAAACAGCACTCAGTATTAACATAGCCTGTAGGCTACAGCTCAGATTGTAGACAGTACGACGATGTAGGCTACAGCGTCAGTATTTAGACGTAGAGCCGTAGCTACAGCTCAATATTAACGTAGGCTGTAGGCTACAGCTGCATCATTTAGACAGTAGAGCGCTGTAGGCTACAGCTTAGTATTTAGACCAGAGAGCCTGTAGGCTCCAGCCAGTATTTAGAACAGCGTATGATCAGCCAGGAAGAGACATAAACTAAATAATAGCCAACCTGTAGGCTATAGCGAGTCAGCTGCAGTATAGACATAGCCTGTAGGCTCACTCATAATTAAGACAGTAGGCCTGTAGGCTACAGCTCAGTATGTTAGACATACCGACTTACAGCTCCAGTATGACTAGGAGGCTAAGCCAGTATTTTAGACATATGCGGTGTAGCTACAGCTCAGTATAAACAGAAACCTGAGCACAGCCAGTAAGACAGTAGACCTTATCGGGGGGGCTACAGCTCAGTATAACAGTAAGACATGTAGCTACAGCCATATAACAGAGGCTGTAAGCACAGCTCATATTTAGACGTAGACTGTAGCCTACACTCAGATAACCATAGCCGTAGCTACACGCCATATTTAGACAGTAGCCTTAGGCCTACAGCTCAGTATAAGACATAGATCTGTAGGCACAGGCTCAGATTAGACAGCTAAGCTGTAGCTACAGCCAATTAGACAAGGCCGGAGCAACTCAGTATAGACAGTAAACCGTAAAAAAGCTTATATTAGACATAGGCCGTAAAGCACAGCCAGTATAACAGTAGACCTGTAGCTACAGCCATATTTAACAAGTAGGCCGGTAACTATAGTCAGTTAGACAGAGTCCTTAGGCACAGCATATGTTAGACATAGGCCTAGGCTACAGCTTAGTATTAGACAACGCCTTAGGCCTACAGCCACTATTAGACAGCAACCTGTAGGCCATAGCGCTCATATTTAAGACAGTAAACCTTAGGCGACAGCTCAGTAATCTTAGACAGTAGCTGTAGCTAACACAGGTATTAGACGTAGCTGGACAATAACGTCACGTATTTAATCAGTAGACGCTGTCAGAAAACCAGCTTGAGTATTTAGAACATAGGCCTTAGCTACAGCTCAGTATTTAGGACATAGACCTGTAGGCTACAGCTCATATTTAGACAGGTAGGGCCGTAAGTATAGCCAGTTTTAGACAGTAGGGCCTGTTAGGCTAACAGCTCAGAATTAGACAGTGGCCCTGTAGCTACACTATAGTATATAGACAGGTAGGCCTGTAGCTACAGCCAGTATTACAAGAAGACCTGAGGCATTATAGCTCAGATATCAGACATAACTAGCGCACAGCTCAGTCAATAGACAGACTAGGCACAGCCCAATATTTAAACAGTAAAGCCGTAGTTTAACAGCATCTTAGTATTTAGACAGTAGGCCTGTAGGCTACAGCTCAGTATTTAGACAGTAGACCTGGGACATCAACGGAGCAAATGTGGAGTGCAGACAGCTGGACTGTGGAAGACAGCTGGACTGTGGCAGACAGCTGGACTGTGGCAGACAGCTGGACTGTGTGCAGACAGCTGGACTGTGTGCAGACAGCTGGACTGTGGCAGACAGCTGGACTGTGGTTCTGCAGTTTCAGCAACACGAGGCAGTTACTTTGGCAGAGGATCTGGATTAGTCACACAGATGTATTTTTCATGCAGAGGATCAGAGTCTGAACTGCGTCGATGCCCATACTCATACGCTGGCTTCGGAAGCTTTCTCACAACGGAGGCGATGCCGGTGTGGTCTGTTCAGGTAAGACTTGTTGGTTAGATGGTTTGAAGATGTTTGTTTTTTTACTGAGTCACGTGCTGTSCYTGCTRTAATAGCTTTCCGAAGTGAGGAGGAGAAGTTTCCATTGATAGTACATTTTACAGACAATTTTCAGGTTTCAGGTTCCAGCATTGTGTTGATACTCTGGRAAAATATTTGTTTTGTGTGTTTGACTATTTCCGTGATYGTGTAAATGGAGCCAAACTATCAGAGAAACTTGACTAATTAATCAAATAGAAATCCTCAATTTCTCCTCACGCTCCCTGGGATCATCAGAACTGCTACTGTCTTTCAGGTCTATAAGTTGCTGTAGGCCCTTCATCTTTGAAATAGAATAACAATAAACCTCATAAACAGGGTAGGTATCTGTTTGTGTTGCTCTGTGAGGGAGGGTGTTATTAATCACTTACACTTACTTCCACATCGATGATGTCATCACATCCTAAATTAGGAAAGTCATTAGATGTTCCATCCTCTTCTCCAGATCYCCTGGTCCAGCCTGATATCTCCYTGARTGTCTCAACGGAAGGGGTGTCCAGGGGCTACCYGGGWCCCGAGCTGTTATGGGGCCACAGCTTCACCATCACCTGCTCCACTCAGCCACAGTACCCAGGAGGATCCTTCCTCCTCATGCTCCCCGGGATCAACAGAACCCAGACCCAGCCAGCTGWCAATCACTCTTCTGCCTTCCTCTTCCCTGCGGCAGATGACTCCCACCAAGGARTCTACAGCTGTGTTTATAAGAATGATGTTTTCTCTCATAACTTCTCCTCTGAGAGTGAGYTMSTCTCTCTAACCKTAACAGGTACCTGAACATGAACCAGACGTAACTTTAACTGACAGACTCTGATTCACAGATGGTTCTGATGCTAATCACTAGGATGCTAACCAATAYGTGTCTCTGTTCCAGCCTCTCCTCTGCCAGCTGTCATCATCAGACTGGTCATAGTGCTGCTGACCACCACAGCTATGTTTCTGCTCTGCAAGTCAAGAGTCAGGTAAACAAAAGATTTATGCATAGAGGCTGAATACGAACTAGTTGGGAGATGGACTGTCATTGTTGTGCGTGTGTGTGTGTGTTGTGTGAGATCCCCTTTCGGTAAACAGTAGTCTCCTGGTGCTGTCTCTTTTAGGTCAGTAGGTGTCAACAGAGAGCTGGATAGCGGTGCATGGAGGGGTAGCCCCTGCACCCCAGGAGGGAGGGCTGCTGGCAGAGAGAGGTGAGAGTAGCCCAGAGGACAGGAGGAAGAGGACGAGTAGGAGGCAAGTCTTTCAACACACTGCTCAAGATCAGGTTACACACACACGCATCTTCAGAATAAGCTATTTATGATATAGGTCATTTCCACTGACTAATTTCGTGATAATTCCACAAAATGAGGAAATGGACATCAGTCGGGGTGGGGGGATGATGCATTTCTAACCTTTAATATCTCTCCAGTTTGTCCACACACACATACACACATACACACACACACACACACAGATTTTCAGAATAATTAATGTAAAGATATAGGTAATTCCACAGTTCTGAGTACAGTACGTCTTGAGTCATTTCCTGTATATAAAACCTGATCAGATACTAGCTGGGACTGGTGGGGGTGTGAGAAAGAAAGGGGTAGTAGAGAAAATGTATATGATGAAAAAAATGATACGTGATTTTAATTTCATATTTTGGCAACTTTCTCATCAATATTTACTCATAGCTCTTTTCTTGAATTACAGATTTGTACACATGTTGCAGTTTAGTGAGCTTTGCATAATTAATGTATCCTATATCCCATAACCTGTGTTTTTACGAATTTATGGTTGTGTCGCAAATGTCACCCATTTTGACCAGTGCCCTGGTACTTTCCCTGGTATGAAAGTGCACTAAATCAAAAATTGATTGATGTAGAAAATAATTCATGCTTGTGTAAATAATTAAATATATATTGTTGTGTTTTTTTGTATCAAATAAACTGTATGTTATCAGTGCCTAGTACAACCATTTAACTGATTCAGTAAATAAAACTTTATTCGTGTGTATTGTATTTTTATCAAATAAACCACTTACTTACAATGCATGCTGGTTTTGGGTAAATGCGCAACTAATGGTAATTACGGTAAAGAACCCATCCCCTATCCTGTGTGTGTGCTCGTCATCTCGCACTAAGGGAAAATAGGAAAAACTGTCGGAAGAAGGGGGAAGAGCAGTGAACATACCTATTATCTATTCTAGGTTGGTTCTAAAAGAGTACACAGTCAAGGGGGCTTAGCTATTCACTTTCAGCGTTAGTTTACCCATGTTTGTGTAATCTAGGTAAAGCTATTTGGTGAATAGGGGAAATTCGACTTCACTACTCGGTCGTGAGGTGGGCTAAGAACGCCCAGAATTGGAATTGCAACGACTTTGCTAGCCGCAGCAGTTGGAAATCTGAGTGTGTTTCGATAGGCCTGGATCCCTGTTCAAACAACGTCTGGGGACTTGCATGAAAACAACAAAAGAACCACCCGAAATTGGTAATTCAATACATTGTTTTTCAATCATTTTATTTAAGTGTCTGAACGTATACAAAAAAAGAGTTAACGTTAGCTAGTTAGCAAGCGGTCGCTAGCTAACGTTAGCGGTGTTGTAGTTTGGGTAGCTAACGTTAGATGTCTACAGTTGGGAATTTGTAGCTTAGCTATAATATAGCTACTGTATTCGACTGTTTGTTTTGCACTCATTGCACTACGTCCAATAATAGCGACTTGCTTAGTTACCTATTAATAAGCTAACATTAGCATAAAACAATCGTCGTTAGCTCGCTAAGTTAGTTTCTGCTAGCAAACCACAACGAGCTAACGTTTGCTTGAGAGCGAGTGTGACGTTTGTCACCTAACGTTGCGCCAACAAAAGCAATTGAGCTATGTGAAGTTATCAAAATTGTCTACCTAACAAGCATTTTATGGTCTTAAGTTCCATGTATTTCACTGACTCCGGCAGACAGTAAGTTGGGCATATTGTAGTCGTTAGGTCAAAGCCCTTCGGGAGAGTGAGCTAACAGATACTCCTCGTCACGGACGTTGGCCATCCCGCTCACGAAATATGAGTCAAAGTCCACGTTAGTCATTTTATCATAGGTCTCTATTACATCACCGTCATGTGTAGAGGGACTTTTTGCTGTCTTCCCCCCCTCATGCTGTTAATGTGTAGCAGTGGTGTAGCGTTAATGACTCTAGTGAGAAGTTGTTCTCGACTAGCCAAGGTAGCTAACTAACGTTACATGTTTTAGGAAGTGTTTGCTCTGTCCTAAGCTTTATCTCCTGTCATATTTGCCAAAGTCTTTGTAAGAAATGCATATGGAAAGGATGGGATAAATCGAGATGTAACCTTATGTGGTGAATGCATGAAACACCTGCAAGGTGTACAAACGACTACTTGACATTACATGGCGGTGTACAGTAATAATTGTCCAACACCATCCGTGTTTGTGTTTTTTCCTTTTCTGTTATGAAGGCGTGGCTCCCTCTTTCATGTCTTGGATTTCTTTGATATATTCACAATGAGAGCAAGGTGGAAAGGGGGAGGAGAGGAAGAGAATAACCTGTTTTGTGGGTCTTGGCACGTTTTGGAATAGGATGGGTTTACATAGTCATTTAGCAGACGCTCTTATCCAGTATCTTACAAGAGCAATCAGGGTAAAGTGCCTTGCTCGAGGGCACATTGACATATTTTTAACCTAGTCGGCTCAGGATTTGTACAAGCAACCTTTCAGTTTCTGGCCCAACACTCCTAACCGCTAGGCTGCCTGCCAATGGGTGGGGTAGAGTCAGGCGTGGTTGTTTCATTTGCGCACTCAAGTTATGTAGAAAGACTTCAGAGTCCAACGGCGATGCCATTGCCACCTTCTCAGTTTACACTGTTTCAATGCAGGGTCTCCACCAGACGTGACCAGGGCCATGCATTGGTTTGTTCTGCTCTTATATTGTATGCTACAGTTCCATGGTTTGTCGCTCCTCACTACCAGTATCTATTGATCAAAAAGAGCACCATACATACACATGTCAAACTATCTTAGCTGTCAGCTGGGGGGGTTTCCAGCGCAACACAGCCCAAATGTTTGACATTTGTCAACATTGACCAGTTGAAATGTTGGGAGAAGGAGAGGGAACGAGTTAGTACATGCTCTCTTTTCAGTAGTTGTAATATAAATACCCTCAAATGTCATTTGTGAGATGACTCTGTCGTTGAGTTCATACTAGAAGTTTTTCAAAGTGACTTATTTCAAAAGTTGTAGCCTAGCAATGTAGTAGCCTAGCTCCAGCACCACAGTCAGTGCTTTTTTATGCAGGAGTATCATTATGAACCTCTGTAATGACGCCTTTCAAGTCACCTATGGGTGTGGGCCCAGACACACGGAAGTCTGCTTTTACTGTATTTGCACCTTCCTAGGTTTGGCGCTACACCTGAGATGTGTTTATATTTGAACTGTTAACTTGGTGTTAAAAAAATAAATACAAAAATTTGCCGGTGGTTTTCAGAGTGAACATGTCAGCCATTTCATTTCCTGGTCACTTTTACTGGTTGTGGCATGACTCCACTCTACCTGTATGTAAACAACGGGCGTGGCTATTTCACATTCTCTTCCCTCCATATATTTGATTGAGCATGACATCATACTGCTGTGTATCTGACTCCCTTTTCCCCAGTCAGAGAATTAACATGTCTAACTTTTTACTGTTGGTTGGATCTTGGAAGGTCTGTCTTGCACTGCTCAACGTGCCTCTACGTGTGTGTCAGTGTCAGAGGCCACCATACTCTGGCCAGTATTTAGTTTGCCTGCGGGAGTGTTACATAGGCGGAAGTCTAGGAGTGGCACTGGTGGTGTTTGGGTAGCCTTGTAACACATACTGGCACATATTGTTTGAATAAAACACTTTTTTTCCCAATGTAGGTTAGTTTTTTATGACGCCACAGACTGGTAGGTCGACCGGTAGCCTTCACTGTGTAGCTTGTTGTTTATGTTGGTCAATCAAAGAGGCTCAATGTGGAGCGAGGGTTCACTAATGCAACACTAGACGGAATAACATTACCCAATTAAAGTTAGCCAAATGAGAGGGAGAAAGCTAGAACCAACAGGTAGGCTGCTGTTTTATGTGAATGGGGTTTGGGGTGAAAGTGCAGCATTGGCCGCAGCATTAGCCTAGCTATCTACACTGAGTGTACCAAACATTAAGAACACCTCTTACCATGACAAACTGACCAGGTGAATCCAGGTGACAGTCATGATCCCCTTATTGATGTCACTTTAAATCCCATACAATCAGTGTAGATGAAGGGGAGGAGACAGGTTAAAGAAGCCTTGAGACATGAGTGCCACTCAGAGGGTGAATGGACAAGACAAAATATTTTGGGTGCGCACGGGGGGTGCGCAACTCAATATTATAAGGTGTTCCTAATTTTTGTACAGTCAGGGTAAAGCTGGCTCTTCTTGCTACCCAGTTAGCTAGTCTTGGCCTGTAGCTGAGTTGCCTTGGTGTCTCTCCTCTTCCTCCGTCTGCTCGCTCCCTTCTCATACGTTACTAACCGGCCCATCCGCAGCAGCAAGAGAGTGCCAGCCAAAAGAGCTCAGGTTAAAAATGTATGTTTAAAAAAAACATGTATTTTGAATATCCGGATATCTGACAAAGATTCATGATACTATTTGAGTAGTGAAATTATTCAGACCCTCATTCCTATTTTTTTACAGATTTTCCCAGACTTGACCATTGCACCTTCTCAGTTTACACTGTTTCAATGCAGGGTTCCACCAGACGTGACCAGGGCCATGCAGTTGTTTGTTCTGCTCTTATATTGTATGCTACAGTTCCATGGTTTGTCGCTCCTCACTACCAGTATCTATTGATCAAAAGAGCACCATACATACACATGTCAAACTATCTTAGCTGTCAGCTGGGGGGGTTCCAGCGCAACACAGCCAAATGTTTGACATTTGTCAACATTGACCAGTTGAAATTTGGGAAGGAGAGGAAACGAGTTAGTACATGCTCTTTCAGTAGTTGTAATATAAATACCCTCAAATGTCATTTGTGAGTGACTCTGTCGTTGAGTTCATTAAGAAGTTATTTCAAAGGGACTTATTTCAAAAAAGTTGTAGCCTAGCAATGTATAGCCTAGCTCCAGCACACAGTCAGTGCTTTTTATGCCAGGAGTATCATTTATGAACCTCTGTAATGACAGCCTTTCAAGTCACGCTATGGGTGTGGCCCAGACACACGGAAGTCTGCTTTTACTGTATTTGCACCTTCCTAGGTTTTGGCGCTACACCTGAGATGTTTTATATTTGAACTGTTAACTTGGTGTTAAAAAAATAAATACAAAAATTTGCCGTGGTTTCAGAGTGAACATGTCAGCCATTTCATTTCCTGGTCACTTTTACTGGTTTGTGCATGACTCCACTCTACCTGTAGTTAAACAACGGGCGTGGCTATTTCACATTCTCTTCCTCCAATATTTTGATTGAGCATGACATCATACTGCTGTGTATCTGACTCCCTTTCCCCAGTCAAGAGAATTAACGGTCTAACTTTTACTGTTGGTTGGATCTTGGAAGTCTGTCTTGCACTGCTCAACGTGCCTCTACTGTGTGTGTCAGTGTCAGAGGCCACCATACTCTGGCCAGTATTTAGTTTGCCTGCGGGGAGTGTTACATAGGCGGAAGTCTAGGAGTGGCACTGGTGGTGTGGGTAGCCTTTGTAAACACATACTGGCACATATTGTTGAATAAAACACTTTTTTTCCCAATGTAGGTTAGTTTTTATGACGCCACAGACTGGTAGTCGACCGGTAGCCTTCACTGTGTAGCTTGTTGTTTATGTTGGTCAATCAAAGAGGCTCAATGTGGAGCGAGGGTTCACTAATGCAACACTAGACGGAATAACATTACCCAATTAAAAGTTAGCCAAATGAGAGGAGAAAGCTAGAACCAACAGGTAGGCTGCTGTTTATGTGAATGGGGTTTGGGGTGAAAGTGCAGCATGTGGCCGCAGCATTAGCCTAGCTATCTACACTGAGTGTACCAAACATTAAGAACACCTCTTACCATGACAAACTGACCAGTGAATCCAGGTGAAATCATGATCCCCTTATTGATGTCACTTGTTAAATCCCATACAATCAGTGTAGATGGAAGGGAGAGACAGGTTAAAGAAGCCTTGAGACATGAGTGCCACTCAGAGGGTAATGGACAAGACAAAAATATTTGGGGGTGCGCACGGGGGGTGCGCAACTCAATATTATAAGGTGTTCCTAATGTTTGTACAGTCAGTGTAAAGCTGGCTCTTCTTGCTACCAGTTAGCTAGTCTTGGCTGTAGCTGAGTTGCCTTGGGTCTCTCCTCTTCCTCCGTCTGCTCGCTCCCTTCTCATACGTTACTAACCGGCCCATCCGCAGCAGCAATAGAGTGCCAGCCAAAAGAGCTCAGGTTAAAAATGTATGTTTAAAAAAACATGTATTTTGAATATCGATATCTGACAAAGATTCATGATACTATTTGAGTAGTGAAATTATTTCAGACCTCATTCCTATTTTTTACAGATTTTCCCAAGACTTGACCATTGCCACCTTCTCAGTTACACTGTTTCAATGCAGGTCTCCACCAGACGTGACCAGGGCCATGCATTGGTTTGTTCTGCTCTTATATTGTATGCTACAGTTCCATGGTTTGTCGCTCCTCACTACCAGTATCTATTGATCAAAAGAGCACCATACATACACATGTCAAACTATCTTAGCTGTCAGCTGGGGGGTTCCAGCGCAACACAGCCAAATGTTTGACATTTGTCAACATTGACAGTTGAAATTTGGAGAAGGAGAGGGAACGAGTTAGTACATGCTCTCTTTCAGTAGTTGTAATATAAATACCCTCAAATGTCATTTGTGAGATGACTCTGTCGTTGAGTTCATACTAGAAGTTATTTCAAAGTGACTTATTTCAAAAAGTTGTAGCCTAGCAATGTAGTAGCCAGCTCCAGCACACAGTCAGTGCTTTTATGCCAGGAGTATCATTTATGAACCTCTGTAATGACAGCCTTTCAAGTCACGCTATGGGTGTGGCCCAGACACACGGAAGTCTGCTTTTACTGTATTTGCACCTTCCTAGGTTTGGCGCTACACCTGAGATGTGTTTATTTTGAACTGTTAACTTGGTGTTAAAAAAATAAATACAAAAATTTGCCGGTGGTTTTCAGAGTGAACATGTCAGCCATTTCATTTCCTGGTCACTTTTACTGGTGTGCATGACCCACTCTACCTGTATGTAAACAACGGGCGTGGCTATTTCACATTCTCTTCCCTCCATATATTTGATTGAGCATGACATCATACTGCTGTGTATCTGACTCCCTTTTCCCCAGTCAGAGAATTAACGTCTAACTTTTTACTGTTGGTTGGATCTTGGAAGGTCTGTCTTGCACTGCTCAACGTGCCTCTACTGTGTGTGTCAGTGTTCAGAGGCCACCATACTCTGGCCAGTATTTAGTTTGCCTGCGGGGGTGTTACATAGGCGGAAGTCTAGGAGTGGCACTGGTGGTGTTTGGACTGAGGCCAAGGTTAAAACACACACACCAACTGTCACCAGCCATTCAAATGTGTCTGAGTCAGCAGCAGTAGTACAGGACCAGACTACAACGATACTTTACCACATAGCACCAGTACAGGGACCAGTCTACAACAGATACTTTACCACATAGCACCAGTACAGGGACCAGACTACAACAATACTTTACCACACGACCAGACCACAACAATACTTTACCACACAGCACCAGTACAGGACCAGTCTACAACAATACTTTACCACACAGCACCAGTACAGGACCAGACCACAACAATACTTTACCACACAGCACCAGTACAGGACCAGACCACAACAATACTTTACCACACAGCACCAGTACAGGGACCAGACCACAAACAATGCTTTACCACACAGCACCAGTACAGGGACCAGACCACAACAATACTTTACCACACAGCACCAGTACAGGACCAGACCACAACAATACTTACCACACAGCACCAGTACAGGACCAGACCACAACAATGCTTTACCACACAGCAGCCATGACACTCAGTAAAACACTGTGGAATCAAGTGTGTGTGTGGTCCTTGCATATTACTACCCAATCACTATAAAACTATTATTTCCATGTAGTATGGGAACATACTGAGCTTCCACTGACATGAGGCCTGATAACTGCTACTGATTGAGATGACTTTTGTATCTGGAGATTTAACTGGTCACACTGAGACTCTTTTTTTAGAAAATATTTTATATTTTTGATATTTTCTTCAGGTGTGGTTTATTTTTTATATATTTTTTAACCCTTATTTTACCAGGTAAGTTGACTAAGAACACATTCTCCTTTACAGAAACAACCTGGGGAATAGTTACAGTGTAGAGGGATGAATGAGCCAGTCATAAGCTGGGGGTGATAAGGTGACAATATGAGGGCCACATTGGAAATTTAGCCAGGACACCAGGGTTAACACCCTGACTCTTACAATAAGTGCCATGGGATCTTTAGTGACCACAGAGAGTCAAGACACATGTTTAACGTCCCGTCCAAAAGCCTTCACCCTACACAGGGCAATGTCCCCAATCACTGCCCTGGGGAATTGGGATATTTTATTTTAGACCAGAGGAAAGAGTGCCTCCTACTGGCCCTCCAACACCACTTCCAACAGCGTCTTGTCTCCCATCCAGGGACTGACCAGGACTAACCCTGCTTAGCTTCAAGGGCAAGCCAGCTTTGGGATACAGGGTGGTATGCTGCTGGCATTGATCTAGAGCAGTTAGTAGTATTTACCGACAATCCTACTTGCATGTGTTGACTGAGAATGCATTGTGCACATTGGCGGGTTAGTTGTGTGTGAGAACTGTGTAGGGTCGGGAGCAGTAAATGGCTTAGCTGTCTAATACCCATGCTATCCCATCAGTGGACACACAGGATTCACCACTGGGCTAACGGCTTTAATAATGGAGGGGCTAACGATGGCCTCCACCAGCACTTAAGGCCTGCGCTGGACTGGACTTGTTAGAAACATCAGCATTATGGTGATGACGCCTGATGCTCAGAGATCTTTATATATGCATACAGCCTAGGCTAGACACTTTATTCTCCTTGAAATGGGAAAGGATTTCCACGGCCTGTAAGTAACGTAATATAACACAGAAACACAACACCACAGTACAGCCATACATGGTGGCAAGCAAATCTTTAGGTTGACTCAGCGTGTTATCTCTGCTGTCTCATTCAACAGCCTTTAGGGTGACTGAGCGTGATATCACTGCTGTCTGTTTCAATAGCTGTCGTGTGTGTCTAAGAACACACTCTACAAAGAACCTAGAATCCTAGCCAACTGATATCACTGGTGTCACCTTCAGTCTTTCAACAGCTGATAGTCTAGGAAGAACCTAGAATCCTAGCCAACTGGTCACCTTCAGTCTCTTTCAACAGCTGATAGAAATATCCTAGAACCCTACCTGGCATGCTGAGTGAGGTCAAAATTACATGCAGCACATTGAGGATGACAGAGCCTCATATTACTGGTGTCTCACCTCCGGTCTCTGAACAGCTGCTGTCTCTGTGTCTCACAACAATTGGTCCTTTGACATATCTGATCAGATCAGCTCTGAAATGATCGGATGTGATTGGTCAAAAGACCAATTAGTGGGRAAAACATCAGAATTGGTCTGCCTGTCTGAACGCAGCCCTAGAATCCTAGAAATCTGGCACATGATTTTAGGGGCATGGCCATTTGGCTTCAAARGGTGTTCAGTCTGCCAGGGCACTAAGGCCATCTGCCAGGGCAKTGTTTTTTTWWWAAAGAAACTCAGTCTGGCTTTCAACTTACTCTTAAAAGTTGTAATAGTAGAATGCACGAGGTGAAATTTCGATATTGGGTAGTACATCATCAGGTATCCTCTTGTCATGTCAGTCATTGCATACCTCAGAGCTATTCATAACTAGTTCATGTCATCTGTTTTTTAGCACAGATTTTGAGTCACTCAAATATCACATGAATAGACATTAGACATGGCAAAATGTATAGAATTGCAAGAAAATGAGCTATATAAATAATTTTTTCTTTCTCTGCACCCAAAATGCGAATAATTGCAGAAAATAAGCTTTAAACCAGCARCATTTTCTCCTCCAACAAGCGGGGTGCAAATAGTTTGTGTCATTAACATTAAATTCTCTGGCAACAGCTCTGATGGACAATCCTGCAGTTAGCATGCCAATTGCACACTCCCTCAAAACCTGAGACATCTGTGGCATTGTGTTGTGACAAAACTGCACATTTTAGTGGCCTTTTAGTGCCCCCAGCACAAGGTGCACCTGTGTAATGATCATGCTGTTTAATCAGCTTCTTGATATGCCACACCTGTCAGGTGGTTGGATTATTTTGGCCAAGGAGAAATGTTCACTAACAGGGATGTACATTTTATTTTGAGAAATAAGCTTTTTGTGCCGATGGTCACTCTGACAGAGCTCCAGAGTTCCTCTGTGGAGATGGGAGAACCTTCCAGAAGGACAATCATCTCTGCAGCCAAAGACACAATCTTTTTAACAACCAATGCTAATTGTTGCATCTTTAGATCTTCCCTCTTTCTGAATTTTTAAAGGATATTTTCATTTCTGTCATATGAAACTATTCGGTGTGCTTTGGAGAACGGTGTTTTCTCGCTAATTGGAATTTGGAATGTATCATGTGAGTAAATAGCCTAATAAGTTATGTTTGGGATTGCCATTCTGTGCAAGAAATAAATATCTGACCAATAGAATAGGTCAACTTTTGGACTATGGGGGAAAGTAAATTGACAGGCTAGTGCTTGTGCTGTTTGTTACTCATCTTGATGTCTGATGAAAAGTGAATGTGGACAGTTCTTCTAACATCCTCAGAATTGGAGAAGAAGGAGGAACACCGTAGCATCCCTGATGGATCCTTCTTCACTCCGAGTCTACTTCAGAGCTGAGATGCCTGTGAGAAGGACCCGGTCACGAGACTGGCGTTGGCTAATAACAATTGAGATATCTGAGAGAGCCATGTGAGTGAGAGGTGCTTTGGAGCAYGGCGGTTGGCAGCTGGGAGAAGGGAATTATAATGATTATATTCAGCCCAAGGGCAYAACGGACACTGGCTGCAAGGCATGGATTTTCGGGGGCGTTGCGGCCACACAAGGGGGTCGTCAATGCCGCTGGGAAATTTGAGGCCTGTATGTGTTACAAGGCTACCCATCTGAACCATCTGAAGTGTTTTGTCCCTGTCAGTGTAAACCCATGAGCCCAATTTAAATGCATTAGCCTGCTTTAGAACATATGTTTGCTGATAAATGAGGCCAACTTTTATCATTCTTTCTAGTTCTTATATTTCTTATTTTTTGGATTAGTGTGTATTGTTTTGTGTTCTGTATTATTGCACTGTTGGTGCTAGAAACATCAGCATTTCGCTGCACCCGCGATAACATCAGCAAAATATGTGTACGTGACTAATAACATTTGATTTRAGATATGAAATCATTAGAGGAATGGAAAGAAAGTCCCCTTGCCCTTGCAACCACTCCAGGGCTGAGAAGGAGAGAGAGGTAGAGAGGGACCGATGAGTGGATAAATGAAAAAGTAAAGGATTAGCCACAAAGACAACCTGAACAGCTGAGGCAGGATGTGACATGCCAGAACTCACGTTGGAATGTGTGACGGACGGGGTGCTGTGTGTGTGTGAGAGACGGGGGCGGAGGACCAGCTAGTAGAGAGAGAGAGAGACGAGGGGGGGGAAACAGTGTGTGTGTGAAGCGGAAAGAGAAGGGCTGGGTAAAGAGATTAAACAAGTTCACTGAAACTTGATGTTCTGTTTTTAGTTTTCAAGGATAAAGCTCATGTCACCATGACCAGATACCAGACCTACTGTAATACACGTCTCTTTGTTCATCCACTCACCACAGACAGCTGCAGACTGGGTGGGGGGTTGCTACTGTACACTAATGAATACTGTCAGTGGCTGACTGGAGACAGGATTCAAGGGTGAAAATGATTTGGATGGCTGGTCCTCCGGTATGACTAGAGCTCAACAAGGATCTGATTCCATGTAGGCTGATGTGGGTCTGAATCGGTTATGTTTTGAACTAGGTATGTGAACGGTTATTCAAATATCCAAACGGACGTTAGGATTGTAATACTTTTGTGAGTATGACATTTTGTGAATTCTTTCTGTGGGGGGGGGGCTATTTTAACATGGGGAAAAAAACTTTTTCTAAATGACATTTTAATATCCATGTGACATTGTTACATACAAGAATATACCATGACATTTCAAATTCTTAGTTGAATAAAACACTTTTTTCCCCAATGTAGGTTAGTTTTTATGACGCCACAGACTGGTAGTCGACCGGTAGCCTTCACTGTGTAGCTTGTTGTTTATGTTGGCCAATCAAAGAGGCTCAATGTGGAGCGAGGGTTCACTAATGCAACACTAGACGGAATAACATTACCCAATTCAAAGTTAGCCAAATGAGAGGGAGAAAGCTAGAACCAACAGGTAGGCTGCTGTTTTATGTGAATGGGGTTTGGGGTGGAAGTGCAGCATTTGGCCGCAGCATTAGCCTAGCTATCTACACTGAGTGTACCAAACATTAAGAACACCTCTTACCATGACAAACTGACCAGGTCAATCCAGGTGACAGTCATGATCCCCTTATTGATGTCACTTGTTAAATCCCATACAATCAGTGTAGATGAAGGGGAGGAGACAGGTTAAAGAAGCCTTGAGACATGGAGTGCCCACTCAGAGGGTGAATGGACAAGACAAAATATTTATGTGCCTTTTGAACGAGGGGGTGCGCAACTCAATATTATAAGGTGTTCCTAATGTTTTGTACAGCCAGTGTAAGCTGGCTCTTCTCTAGGCTACTCTATCCAAGACAGGGACTTCTATGATGATACGTTGTATGATGATGAAGAACATTGTGACTGCTACCAGTTAGCTAGTCTTGGCTGTAGCTGAGTTGCCTTGGTGTCTCTCCTCTTCCTCCGTCTGCTCGCTCCCTTCTCTACGTTACTAACCGGCCCATCCGCAGCAATAGAGTCTCTCCTCTTCCTCCGTCTGCTCGCTCCCTTCTCATATGTTACTAACCGCCATCCGCAGCAGCAGCAATAGAGTGCCAGCCTATCTCCCGTGCAGAAGAGCTCAGGTTAAAAACGTATGTTTAAAAAAAAAAAAACATGTATTTTGAATATCTGGATATCTGACAAAGATTCATGATACTATTTGAGTAGTGAAATTATTTCAGACCTATTTTTTTTTTTTACAGATTTTTCCAAGACTTGACCAGGAGGTTAATCTCTGTGGGTTTATGGTTGGTCCAGTTAGGCCAAGTGTTCTGTCCTGAATCCTCTAGCTACGTTTGGCTCCTCGACAAAGCTCCTCGACAATTTTGTTTAAAGGTCCAATGCAGCTGTTTTCTCAATATTAATAATTTTGTGGGTAACAATTAAGTACCTTGCTGTGATTGTTTTCAATTCAAATGGTCAAACAGAAACAAAAATAGCTTGTTAGCAAAGAGTCATTTCTCAAGCAAGAATGTATCTAGGGCTGTCTGGGAGTGGGGAGGGGGAAACTCAGAACTAGCTCTTATTGGCAGAGTTTTTTTTATTGGTCTATTAACAAACTCCATCCCACCAAAACAGGCTGAAATTCCAGGCAGTCTTTTCTAACAGCTCTTACACTAAAAGGGCATTATGATTTTCACAGTATTATTTCAACCTCCATAGTGTGAATATAAAACACAGTAAAATCATGTTTCTCACTGCACTGTGTCTTTAAAGGTCTGTTCCGTCTTTTACTGTCGTTCTAGTTTCTGGTTCTGTTTTGGGCTCAGCCAGGAGCTGATGGGTGTAAACTCTGGGCCCAGAATAGACTTCTAGAACCCGTGGTGCTCTCTCTCGCTCTGACTCTCATTCTCTCCTCTCTTTATCTCGCTCTCACCTGCCTCTGTGGAAGACTAGAGGTGCTAACGAGCACCACCTGCCACAGCCCTTCCCTAAGAACATGTGATTCTCACCCCCAGTCATCACACTCCTATTGTAACGCAACATATTTCCTTCTGTTTCTGCTTCTTCTCTTTCCTGTATCTCCTCAACTCCCTCCTATCCTCCCTCTCTCTCCTTCTCGTCCTCTCCTCCCTCTCTCTCGTGCTTTCATCTTAAGTGTGGAGGTGATTAGCATCCTGGCGCCCTGCTGCTTCTCTGTACAGCATCACTGTAATGTGTGTTTTGTGGGTTAACTGTCTCTGTCTGTGTCTCTCTGTGTATGTGTGTGAATATAACGGAGTATGGAATGTGGTTTAAAACGCTTTATTCTGTGTGTGTCAGGTTAAACTCTGTCCTTCCTCTTTGTGTGGTGCAGGTGATTTAACCCTGTCCTCTCTACTCCGTGTGATGCTAGGTGTTTGAACCCTGTCCTGTCTTCTCTACTCCGTGTGGTGCTAGGATGTTTAACCTGTCCTGTCCTCTACTCAGTGTGGTGCTAGGATGTTTAACCCTGTCCTGTCCTCTACTCAGTGTGGTGCTAGGATGTTTAACCCTGTCCTGTCTCTACTCAGTGTGGTGCTAGGATGTTTAACCCTGTCCTGTCCTCTACTCATGTGGTGCTAGGATGTTTAACCCTGTCCTGTCTACTCAGTGTGGTGCTAGGATGTTTAACCCTGTCCTGTCCTCTCTACTCAGTGTGGTGCTAGGTGGTTGAACCCTGTCCTGTCCTCTCTACTCAGTGTGAATGGAGCAGTGTGAGAGTGCAGCCTCTCTCCTGGCCTCCGTGCGGGAGCAGGAGCGTCAGTTTGAGCGTCTGACTCGCGCTCTGGAGGAGGAGAGGAGGTGCGGAGGCACCCTCCCACGCCCTCCCCCCAATCTACAGGTAAAGCCCTCGCCCCCATGGGATCATCCATCACCCCCATAGTATTCATGGGATCATCCATCACCCCCATAGTATTCATGGGATCATCCATCACCCCCATAGTATTCATGGGATCATCCATCACCCCCATAGCCATCATGGTATCACACATTCCATCACTTCGTCCTACCTTGTTTCATCACGTTTAACCGTCCTTGTAACTATCCATGCCGTCGCCTCCATAGCTGCCGTTAGGGTTGCAACATTCCGATATCTTCCAGGAGGGAATAAGCAGGAAATTGGAGGATTTCCGGAAAACCTGTGAAATTTTTCATGAAGTTCACAGAATTTTGCAATCTTGGCCCCCATGGTGTCACCCATTGCCTCACCCCAACCGGCTTACCGTCGTCCCTTCTCGTTCCATCATTGGTCAACCCTTCCTGTAGCCATCATTGGTCCGCCCTATCATGACCGTCCGYTTCCATCCCTAATGCTGTCAGTCTGGCCTCTGTCCCAGGCCATGGTGGACGCAGCCTTGTGTCTAACTYCCCCCAGGTCATCTCTGGGGATGTGCATGCCATGTGAAGGTAGCCTGGTCCCACCTCTGGTTGTTTTTGCAGTTACGCATTGCAGCAGACTTGTGGTACAATTGTTTTTGTGGCAGTTCGGTGTTGACATGTGAAATTCTCATATAGGCTAGAGAGAAATGTCATATTATAAACCTGGCTAGAAGACATTCCTAAGGCTCATATGTGATAAAACATTATACCGWATTTTCAGTGTTAATGATCCCAGTCCATGGCTGATCCTGTGGTCAGAATATTACAGATCGTTCAGATAGTAGAATTGMAGTATTTAGTTTGAGAATGTTAGCTGTTAGCTAAATGCTAACGTGTGAAAATGAACATAAACCAATGGCAAAGACAGGCAAATCCAGCTCAACATTATACAAGCACTGCTAGTGGCTACTGAATGTCATTGTTGGTGCTATTCTGAAGGAAGAGCTGCATGTGTACACTGAGCAGAAGGGAGAACAGAGGAGGGAAAATACACTTTATTTTTACAAATAGTATACCGCTGCCCGCTTGATTCATAACCGGTTGGGTTTTGTCCAATCCCTGGTCTAGGTTACTGTTTACATGTCCACTTTCTGCTTAGTGTCTGACTGTGTCAGGCTTCCCTGTCTGGACGTAGTGACCACATAGCTTTAGATGACTTGTGAACGTACGCACACTGTCTGGTAAGAAAACACACTGAGGTGTGTCATTTTACCACCCTCAGGCATTTGATTAACACACTACACGTAAAACACGTAGTCTCGTCTCTCAGGGTTGGTCTGGTCAGTCAGTGTTGTATCTCTGGAGAACAGACAGGGTTGGAATGTGCCTGGTCTTCACCCTGTTTATAAACCTCACACACACACACACACACACACACACACACACACACACACACACACACACATTGAGAACCCCACTGAGACAGACACACACACAGCCAACTGACAACCCACTGACAGGTTCTCACACGCCCTGCTCTCTCCGAGGCTCTTTCTGTCTTGCTGGCTGCAGTGTTGCTCTGAACCGGTCTCTCATCCTCCTCCATGACTCACCCATTCTGTCCATCCATTCATGTTTTTTTCATTCGCTTCATCAATTGTTGGATTGTTTGTCTACTCTGTACTTACTGTATTTCTGCTTGGCCCAAATGGGATATGGTGTTGTCTGGGTGACTGAATGGGATAGTGGTGTTGTCTGGGTTGACTGATGAGATATGTTGTCTGGGTTGACTGAATGGATAGTGTGTTGCTGGGTTGACTGAATGATAGTGTCTGGGGTTGACTGAATGGATAGTGGTGTTGTCTGGGGTTGATCCGAATGGGATAGTGGTGTTGTCTGGGGTTGACTGAATGGGATAGTGGTGTTGTCTGGGGTTGACAATGGGATAGTGGTGTTGTCTGGTTGACTGGAATGGATAGTGTGTTGACTGAATGGATAGTGGTGTTGTCTGGGGTTGACGCGAATGGGTGTAATTAGTGGTGTTGTCTGGGTTGGGACTGAATGATATGTGGCGGTTGACTGAATGAGATAGTGGGTTGAGCTGAATGGGATAGTGGCTGGGACTGAATGGGGGTGGTGTGGTGACTGAATGGGATTGGTGTGCTGGTTGACTGAATGGATGTGGGGTTGACGAATATGGGATGCGTGGTGTTGACTGAATGGGATGTGTGTGTTGACTGAATGTGGATGTGTGTTGAACTGAATGGGATGGTGGTGTTGACGATGGTGGTGGTGTGACTGAATGGATAGTGGTGTTGAGTCTGGTGAGATTGGGATAGTGGCTGTTGACTGAATGGATAGTGGTGTTGACTGAAATGGGATAGTGGTGTTGGGACTGACATGGATAGTTGGTGTTGACTGAATGATAGTTGGTGTTGACTGAATGGGATAGTGTGTTGTCTGGGTGACTGAATTGGATAATGGTGTTGCCTGCTTGTT
>NC_036860.1:59554519-59574021 GCF_002910315.2 Salvelinus sp. IW2-2015
TCTGCTTAAATGTCTGGGGTTGACAGAATGGGGTAATGGTGTTGCCTGTTGTTGACTGAATGGGATAGTGGTGTTGCCTGTTGTTGACTGAATGGGCTAGTGGTGTTGACTGAGGGGCTAGTGTGTTGTCTGGGTTGACTGAATGGGATAGTGGTGTTGTCTGGGGTTGACTGAATGGGATAGTGGGTTGTTCTGGGGTTGACTGAATGGGATAGTGGTGTTGTCTGGGTTGACTGAATGGGGTAGTGGTGTTGTTGGGTGACTGAATGGGATAGTGGTGTTGCCTGTTGTCTGGGTTGACTGAATGGGATAGTGGTGTTGCTGTTTGAGGTGTGACTGGATGGGATAGTGGTGTGTGTCTGGGGTTGACTGAATGGGATAGTGGTGTTGTCTGGGGTTGACTGAATGGGATAGTGTGTTGCCGTTGTCTGGGGTTGACTGAATGGGATAGTGTGTTGTCTGGGGTTGACTGAATGGGATAGTGTGTTGTCTGGGGTGACTGAATGGAGATAGTGGTGTTGTCTGGGGTTGACTGAATGGTGATAGTGGTGTTGTCTGGGTTGACTGAAAAGTGGATAGTGTGGTTGTCTGGTTGACTGAATGGATAGTGGTGGAGCTGGGGTTGACTGAATGGATAGTAGGTGTTGTCTGGGTTGACTGAATGGATGATGGTGTTGTCTGGGGTTGACTGAGATGTGGATAGTGGTGGAGCTGGGGTTGACTGAGTGGTGATGTGTGGTTGTCTGGGGTTGACTGAATGGATAGTGGTGTTGTCTGGGTTGACTGAATGGATAGTGGTGTTGTCTGGGTGGACTGAATGGATAGTGGTGTTGTCTGGGGTTGACTGAATGGATAGTGGTATTGTCTGGGTTGACTGAATGGTGGATAGGTGTTGTCTGGGGTGGACTGAATGGGATAGTGGTGTTGTCTGGGGTTGACTGAGATGGATAGTGGTGTTGTCTGGGGTTGACTGAATGGATAGTGGTATTGTCTGGGGTTGACTGAATGGATAGTGGTGTTGTCTGGGGTGGACTGAATGGGATAGTGGTGTTGTCTGGGGTTGACTGAATGGATAGTGGTGTTGTCTGGGGTTGACTGAAATGGATAGTGGTATTTGCTGGGTTGACAATGGATAGTGGTGGAGCCTGGGCTCTGATGTCATGACATTCTCTCTCGTGTCTTGCCTGTTAATCCTGCTCCTTGAATAGTTGTGGAAGTACCTCTTGTGTCCTCCCTGCGCCTGCGGTTGATGCCAACACACAACAACACACCCTCTGTCCAACTTCGTGTAAACACAACTCCTGTCTTCCCCTCCGCTCTACAGAAGATGAGGCGTGTTTCTTGTGCATGCGGACATAGAGAGTGCTCACACTGAACGAGGGATTACGTCAACGGGACACATGTAAGACTGTGTGTGTGTTGTACCGAATATGTCTTCCTCTTTGTCAGTTGTGTGACTTCTTTATGTTCTGTGTGTGTGTGTGATGTGTCACCTGTGTTAATTAAGTTCGCTTAGTGTTGGATTTTGTGTGTGTGTGTGTTGAAATTGTGTGTGTTAAACGGGTCTGTCTCCGTTCTTCCAGTACAGGATGGAGAGCGCGTGCTCATGTGTCAAGTTGTCCATATGGATAATCTGAATGGCATTGGTTATCCCCACCGTGGGCGAAGGTAGGAGGTCCCATTGCGACGTAGTGAACTAGGGGTCCCCCCGTCATTCTCCGTTTGGCGAAAACCAGCACGTAGAATTACTTGCTGTCAACCACGCGTCCCCGCAAGAACAAAAACTAAACAAATAGTGTACTATGCACCGCCTTGTTATCTTTACCCAGTACACAGACAGATACACTACAACCCAAACCAACATATCCACCATATACATTAAACGGCACACACACAGGACTACAACAATCCCAAGCGACAACGTGTATCATCATCCCCAAATCTCCTCCCAATCACAAACACAGCAACACAGAACACTATAAACATCCTGGCTGTTTCTAACAACGCAATTCTTACTAACCATTTAACGATTGTACACTACTATAAAGAAAGGATTCGTTGTGTGTTTTACACACACCTCGCAACAAATTATGCCCATAATGACGACGCGCAGAACCGGAAAATATTTGCTGTTCTGGTACTTCAGACTTCACCAGGTCTTTGCGTTCCTTTTCACTTTGGATAGACCTCATGGCCTTAGGAGTCCGATACGATTCTCGGATACCAACCTCATGTGACACCACTTCTCTGAACCTCTCATGCCTTCCCTCCCGTTCTAAATAGTCAATTCGGGTCCACTGTAAGTTCTTGGAATGACTATAGTGTCTCTGTCTCTGCCTCCCCTGTGTAACTCGTTTTGTGACATACATTTTTGCAAAATCTCCCAACACGACTGTCTGAGACACGTACTCCTCTCTCGCCCACTAAACTCGAATAGTCTGTTCAATTGGTCTCCATTACCCTCTGGTTGATAACTTGCAGGCAAGCTATCATTGCTTTTACTTTTCCTTCCTATCTCTTCCGCTGCTGCCATATCAAAGAAACCCTAAGTGGTCACTGTGCAAGTACTTTACTCCGATAGAACATCTTCCGTGTCTGAAGCACAACAGCTCATACAAAGTTATGTCTCCCTGACTTGCGCATTCTATAACCTGTGGTTCAATTATGTCTAACTTGAATCTCGATTGAGACACTCAGTTGCTGGAAATCGCCGTGTAACTCTTCTCAGCCCACATCAGCCTGCCAATCCCATCGTGAATCCTGTACAATCTCCAATGAGTGATCTGCACACTAACACCTTCTCTCCCGCGTGTATCTACGTATAAACTAGTCCGCCTTACTATACACCCTTTGGCTTTTCTAAGTGTTTGTGTTTCTGACACTAAACCTTCTCTCCCCTGACTCCGTACTGTCATTCTCCTCTGTGTCTTGCACCTTACGTCACACATGGATTTCCCTCGCCCTTGACTCCTGATCATCATCGTTCTTTTTTCTTCGTATTTCTATTACTTTCTCGTTTTTTTCTGATTCCCTCATCCCTAACTTACATAAATACTTACACCCTCATGCACACTTTGCCCAGCTTGAGTAACTGTCATAGCTCCTCGCGTGTCTGACACTAACCTCTCTCCCCTGACCTACTGTCATCTCCTCCGTGTCTGACACTAACTCCTCTCTACCCACCATAGACCTACCACTGTAGACCCTCAGGTCATCCCAACTCGTGCCAACTGTTCTCGCCAGTCACGAAACGCTGTACACCTTACCATGCATCTCGCATTTCTCGAGACGTGGTTCCCAAATGCCCGTACTGTCATTCTCCTCCGTGTCTGACACTAACCTCTCCGCTCCCACTGGACTTCCACCCGCGTACTGTCATCTCCGATGCAGTGACTGCCTACACCCGACATCCTGCCTCTACATACTCCCTAGACCTAAATGTGACTGGGGTTGACTGAATGGATAGTGGTATTGTCTGGGTTGACAATGGATAGTGGTGGAGCCTGGGGCTCTGATGTCATGACATTCTCTCTGTGTCCTGCGTTAACCTGCTCCTCTGAATGTTTGGAATACCTCTGCTCCTCCTGGCCCTGCGGTTGACACACACACACACACTCTCTGTCCACTTGTGTAAACAACTCCTGTCTTCCCCTCCGCTCTACAGAATGGGCGTGTTTCTTGTGATGCGGACATAGAGAGGCTCACACTGAACGAGGGATACGTCAACGGGACACATGTAAGCTGTGTGTGTGTGTACCGGAATATGTCTTCCTCTTTGTCAGTTGTGTGACTGTCTTTATGTATCTGTGTGTGTGTGTGATGTGTTCACCTGTGTTAATTAAGTTCGCTAGTGTGGATTTGTGTGTGTGTGTGTGTGAAATTGTGTGTGTGTAACGGGGTCTGTCTCCGTTCTTCAGTACAGGATGGAGCCTGGTCAAGTTGTCCAGGAGACGGTTACCGTGGAGGAGGACCCTCACGAGGTGCCCCCCGTCATCTCCGTGGAAACCAGCGAAGATGGCACCACGCGCCGCACAGAAACTACGGTACTACCTTTACTAAAACACACACACACACAGTTGACACTTGAGGATTGTGAATGACATTAGCTAATTGACTGACCTTTTCTGCCTCCACACCCCTTACTTTCTCTCACTTATCTTTTTCTCCCCTCCCTTTTCCTCTCCAACCTCTCTACCCCTCCTCTGACTCATGTCATCTCCGTGTCTGAAACTAACCTCTCTCCCCTGACTCGTACTGTCATCTCCTCCATGTCTGACACTAAACTCTCTCTCCCCTGACTCGTACTGTCATCTCCTCCATGTCTGACACTAAACTCTCTCCCCTGACTCGTACTGTCATCTCCTCCATGTCTGACACTAACCTCTCTCTCCCCTGACTCGTCCTGTCATCTCCTCCCCCTCTCCCCAGGTAAAGAAGGTAGTGAAGACTACCATGACTCGTACAGTCATCCCCTCTGTGTCTGACAACCTTTCCCTGGATGGAGGGGGGTCTATGACAGGTGTAGGGGGTTACACCACCCCCATGGAGCGGGTCTACAGACAGCCAGGTCCTCCCATGGATTACCCCACCAACACCGTGCCCCGAAACTACCACTACGGACCCCCGGGGGGGTACGAGGACTATCGCCAGGGCCCTCCTCCCTCCATAGGGGAGACCTACGCCAGCCTGAGCAGGGGAGCGCGCGATCAATCGGCACGACGCGTCCTACGTCAGGATCTGTTGTCTCTTTTAACCATAGACGTAGAGTGGAGACAACGGGTTATCCTCTCCTTTCTCCCTCCTCAACTTTCTCTCCTCTCTACTTCTCTCCTCCAGGCCAGCTGATGGGTACCGGACCCTGGACTCAGGATACAGAGCAATCAGCAGGAACCAGCTGGACCATACGCAGCACAGCCACAGGTGGTTGTATGAGCAGTGTGTTTGAGCTGTCAGGACTGCAGAGTGTGTATTAACATGATGATATTGTATTGTCAGGTGGGTCGTATGGCAGTGTGTTGGAGCTGTCGGACTGCAGAGTGTGTATAAAATGATGATATTGTATTGTCAGGTGGGTCGTATGACAGTGTGTTGGAGCTGTCTGGGATGCAGAGTGTGTATTAACATGATGATATTGTATTGTCAGGTGGGTCGTATGACCAGTGTGTTGGAGTGTCTGGACTGCAGAGTGTGTATTAACATGATGATATTGTATTGTCAGGTGGGTCGTATGACCAGTGTGTTGGAGCTGTCTGGACTGCAGAGTGTGTATTAACATGATGATATTGTATTGTCAGGTGGGTCGTATGGGCAGTGCGTTGAGCTGTCTGGGATGCAGAGGTTTGTTCCCGGAGCCGTACGGTCTGGAGGATGACCAGAGGAGTCTGGGATATGACGAGGCAGATACGGCATGGGACCGGCCATCCACTAGGAACAGTACCACGCAACCAACAAGCCTTCAACCACGGACCGCCCCGCAGGACAGGGTACATGCCCCAGTGTGTGTGGAGGAGTGTTGCAGTAATGTCTGGTCTCCTTCTCTGTATCCCTGGTTGTTTATTCAGTCAGTGTAGTGTCCACTCCCTTACTACCCTACAGTGTAGTGTCCACTCCCTACTAACCCCTATCAGTGTAGTGTCCACTCCATACTAACCCCTACCAGTGTAGTGTCCACTCCATCACAGGAGTAGTGTTCACTCCATACTAACCCTTACCTCTTCTTCCCCTCCCAGGAGCTATGAAGGGACTCTGGATGGAGACATGAGTGGAGCAGACATGTACTACTGGGGAGGTGCACCCCTGGCCCAGGAGGAGGAGAGGGGTAGCATGGCCTCATTGGACAGGTGAGACTCTTGGTGGCTATTGTAGATATATCAGGGGTATTCACATCCCAGCTCGCAGGTCCGGACCAGGGCTTAAAATGAACCACCACCACCTGCCAAAGCGGGTACATTTTGTCATTGGTGGGTCAGATTCTGTTTCACCAGCCATGTTGGTGGGTGGCCAGGGCTCCACAGTGCCAGCATGTCACTCACATTTGTGAAAAAATAGTCAAGTATGATTTAATGCTGCAGTAGCTATTTTCAAAATATTTCTGCAGTTTTGTTTCATAGCTGGTAAATGAATCACACAAAGTCAAAGAACTACGAATCTTATAGCCTATTCCACCTCGCACTGTGTGCACGTTAGGAGCTGAGTGAAAGATTCATTTTTAGAAGCTTTGTGCCAGGCTAAACGTGGTCCAATTTACTTGAAGATGAAGTCTACTGAAGTAAGACTTTGCCTTGTGTTTCCTGGCTATTTATATTTGTTTTGTTCACAAGCTTGGTTGTTTTCCGTTTGAGTTTCAACTGCTAGGAAAGAGAAGACAACCCTTGCTGTTGTCAGACTCAATCTCACGGACAAACATGACTCCAGTCGCGTTACCACGTAACCTCCCCTCCTTAAAGGGGCAGGGGATCATTTTTGTTAAGTGTCAGGTCACAAAATGAATTAAACAATATACCACATTACTTCTTTACAAGTAATACATTTATTGTTTTAGAAACATTACAAAGCGTGCTCTCTCTTTGTTGTTGGATATAATTTACGGGAGGAAATATTTGGATGTAAAAAAACGAGACTGGACTGTGCTGGTAGATCTTTAAATCTACTGCCACAGTGGCTGGTGGACCAAAAAAGTAAATTTTAGGACTGGTCCGGACCACTGCTGTTTTTCTGTTCTACCTGATAATGAATTGTACCCACCTGGGGTCCAGGTCTAAGTCAGTCCCTAATTAGAGGAGGAATGATATTCAACAGTGGAACTGGATTCAAGGTCCAGATTTGGAATTTGCCTGCACTACTGTAAGGCCGCTTTGGATGAAAGTGTTATATATTCTCTTACTGATTGGCCAGCACCCTGAGGAAGGCCCCGCCACTTCCTGGAGACAGCCGGAGCTGCCGGAGGTCATCGCCATGCTCAACTACAGACTGGACCCCGTCAAGAGCAATGCTGCCGCATACCTGCAGCACCTCACCTTTAAGAACGACAAGGTGGTAATATATATATACACCTGCAGCACCTCACTTTAAGAACGACAAGGTAAATATATATACACCTGCCGCACCTCACCTTTAAGAACGACAAGGTAATTAATATAACACCTGCAGCACCTCACCTTTAGAAGACAGAGGTCAATTATTATATACACCTGCAGCACCTCACCTTTAAGAACGACAAGGTAATATATATACACCTGCAGCACCTCACCTTTAAGAACGACAAGGTAATATATATACTCCTGCAGCACCTCACCTTTAAGAACGACATGGTAACATATATACACCTGCGACCTATATATATCTATATCTTATATATATATATAAAAACTCACCTTTTTAAGAACGACAAGGCAATATGTGACTTGCTCTATGATAATCAGTCACATTGACCCCAAAACCATTTGGAGTTTTAGACAGTGCTGGAAAGAAGAGAATGGTATCTTTGTAATGAGGCCAACATGATCTCTCTACTCAGAATATCCAACGAGTTGCATGACATTACATGTTGAGTCCCCACACCATGTTAGTGAGAGAAACTAGGTCAAAGTTTGCAGTTCGTTTTAAGACCTTTAGTCAAATAATGAAAACKAAAACACAAAACATGAATTCCAGTAACATGTTCTTTCTCTCTCCCACACACGCGCTACATATACATTCCCTCTGGCTCTAACTATACAGACATCGTTGTTGCGTACACATGTATACGTGACCACATTTGTACACATACAAGCAACAGAATGTATTGGCTGCATTCACTTAATGTTCACACGTGCACATACATGACAGAGAAACACTTGGAAAGACTAAGGGTCACAACCATATGTGCAAAGACTACATGCGTGTTTGAACATGTACACACATACACACGTGCACATATCATGTAGTCCCTGCACATATTATGGTTGTGACCCTTCGTCTTTCCAAGTCAGATTCCATTCGGAGAGGCTTGGGAAGATAAATAATGAATCAGTTGCCAYGTTAAATAATATATCTTATAATTTCATGTCACAGAGAATGTGTATAGGCTATATTCAAACACATTTTCCCTATGTCACACAATCCTGGGGACAGCACATGCAGATGTGCCTAAACGACCCTCTCACAAACCCAGGACCTGACACCCATGACAGTCACAACGAGTAAACTACCTCTGAATAGACCTAAACAAGAGAACGGGATGGAGGGGGTGAGAGGTAATACGGGTCAGAGTAAACTCTGGTCTCTCTAAGCAGCAACTAAAAGGAGAAACGTTAGACAATATGACCGCACGGCACCAGAGTACAGACTGACCGTCTCTCTGGGTCCGATTCATGTGGGCGTTGATTAGTCTTTGCCGCTGGTCCACTGGTTTGAGCTGTTCAACGTTCCATGCAAATATAAGTATCAAGATTTAGGAAAGCACTCACCATGATCACGCATCAAAGTTTTGCACTTGGGCCACACAGAAGGTCTGACATGTCGGCCTCTTAAATCCATCCTGGGCGCGGCATCGCGTGGACATCTGTCAAATTGTTGATGTAGTGGATGACTCTCTGAGTGTCGTCGTAGGACGGCACCCGTCTGCTGGTAATACAACCACCACACCGCTTCTTCAACCACCACACCGCTTCTTCAACCACCACACCGCTTCTTCAACCACCACACCGCTTCTTCAACCACCACACCGCNCAGTGCGTTGGAGCTGTCTGGGATGCAGAGGTTTGTCCCGGAGCCGTACGGTCTGGAGGATGACCAGAGGAGTCTGGGATATGACGAGGCAGACTACGGCATGGGACCGGCCATCCACTACGGAACAGTACCACGCAACCAACAAGCCTTCAACCACGGACCGCCCCGCAGGACAGGGTACATGCCCCAGTGTGTGTGGAGTAATGTCTGGTCACCTTCTCTGTATCCCTGGTTGTTTATTCAGTCAGTGTAGTGTCCACTCCCTACTAACCCCTATCGGTGTGGTGTCCACTCCATACTAACCCCTACCAGTGTAGTGTCCACTCCATACTAACCCCTACCAGTGTAGTGTCCACTCCATACTAACCCCTACCAGTGTAGTGTCCACTCCATCACAGGAGTAGTGTTCACTCCATACTAACCCCTTACCTCTTCTCTCCCCTCCCAGGAGCTATGAAGGGACTCTGGATGGAGACATGAGTGGAGCAGGGGACATGTACTACTGGGGAGGTGCACCCCTGGCCCAGGGAGAGAGGGGTAGCATGGCYTCATTGGACAGGTGAGACTCCTTGGTGGCGTATTGTAGATATATCAGGGGTATTCACATCCAAGCCTGCAGGTCCGGACCAGGGCTTAAAATGAACACCCACCACCTGCCAAAMGCGGGTACATTTKGTCATTGGTGGGTCAGATRTCTGTTTCACCAGCCATGTTGGTGGGTGGCCAGGGCTCCACAGTGCCAGCATGTCACTCACATTTGTGAATAAAAATAGTCAAGTATGATTTAATGCTGCAGTAGCTATTTTCAAAATATTTCTGCAGTTTTTGTTTCATAGCTGGTAAATGAATCACACAAAGTCAAAGAACTACGAATCTTATAGCCTATTCCACCTCGCACTGTGTGCACGTYAGGAGCTGAGTGAAAGATTCATTTTTAGAAGCTTTGTGCACAGGCATAAACGTYGGTCCAATTTACTTGAAGATGAAGTCTACTGAAGTAAGACTTTGTCCTTGTGTTTCCTGGCTATTTATATTTGTTTTGTTCACAAGCTTGGTTGTTTTTCAAYGTTTGAGTTTCAACTGCTAGGAAAGAGAAGACAACCCTGCTGCTTGTCAGACTCAATCTCACGGGACAAACATGACTCCAGTCGCGTTACCACGGTAACCTCCCGTCCTTAAAGGGGCAGGGGATCATTTTTGTTAAGTGTCAGGTCACAAAAAATGAAATTAAACAATATACCACATTACTTCTTTAACAGTAATACATTTATTGTTTTAGAAACATTACAAAGCGTGCTCATCTGTGTTGTTGGATATAATTTACGGGAGGAAATATTTTGGATGGTAAAAAAAACTGAGTGGCTGGTAGATCTTTAAATCTACCTGCCACAGTGGATGGTGGACCAAAAAGTAAATTTTAGGACTGGTCCGGACCACTGCTGTTTTTCTGTTCTACCTGATAATGAATTGTACCCACCTGGGGTCCCAGGTCTAAGTCMGTCCCTAATTAGAGGGGAGGAATGATATTCAACAGTGGAACTGGATTCAAGGTCCAGATTTGGAATTTGCCTGCACTACTGTAAGYCGCTTTGGATGAAAGTGTTGWATATATTCTCTTACCTGATTGGCCAGCACCCTGAGGAAAGGCCCCGCCACTTCCTGGAGACAGCCGGAGCTGCCGGAGGTCATCGCCATGCTCAACTACAGACTGGACCCCGTCAAGAGCAATGCTGCCGCATACCTGCAGCACCTCACCTTTAAGAACGACAAGGTAATATATATACACCTGCAGCACCTCACCTTTAAGAACGACAAGGTAATAGATATTACACCTGCAGCACCTCACCTTTAAGAACGACAAGGTATATATATAACCTGCAGCACCTCACCTTTAAGAACGACAAGGTAATATATATACACCTGAAGCACCTCACCTTTTAAGAACGACAAGGTAATAATATACACTGCAGCACCTCACCTTTAAGAACGACAAGGTAATATATATACACCTGGAGCACCTCCCTTTAAGAACGACAAGGTAATATATATAACACCTGCGCACCTCACCTTTAAGAACGACAAGGTAATATATATACACCTGCAGCACCTCACCTTTAAGAACGACAAGGTAATATATATACACCTGCAGCACCTCACCTTTAAGAACGACAAGGTAATATATATACACCTGCAGCACCTCACCTTTAAGAACGACAAAGTAATATATATAACACCTGCAGCACCTCACCTTTAAGAACGACAAGGTAATATATATACACCTGCAGCACCTCACCTTTAAGAACGACAAGTAATAATATACACCTGCAGCACTCACCTTTAAGAACGACAAGTATATATATACACTGCAGCACCTCACTTTAAACACAAGGTAATATATATATATATACACCTGCAGCACCTCACCTTTAAGAACGACAAGGTAATATATATATATACACCTGCAGCACCTCACCTTTAAGAACGACATGGTAATATATATACAGTGGGGAGAACAAGTATTGATACACTGCCGATTTTGCAGGTTTTCCTACTTACAAAGCATGTAGAGGTCTGTAATTTTTATCAATATACACTTCAACTGTGAGAGACGGAATCTAAAACAAAATACAGAAAATCACATTGTATGATTTTTAAGTAATTCATTTGCATTTTATTGCATGACATAAGTTTTTGATACATCAGAAAAAGCAGAACTTAATATTTGGTACAGAAACCTTTGTTTGCAATTACAGAGATCATACGTTTCCTGTAGTTCTTGACCAGTTTGCACACACTGCAGCAGGAATTTTGGCCCACTCCTCCATACAGACCTTCTCCAGATCCTTCAGGTTTCGGGGCTGTCGCTGGGCAATACGGACTTTCAGCTCCCTCCAAAGATTTTCTGTTGGGTTCAGGTCTGGAGACTGGCTAGGCCACTCCAGGACCTGAGATGCTTCTTACGGAGCCACTCCTTAGTTGCCCTGGCTGTGTGTTTCGGGTGTTGTCATGCTGGAAGACCCAGCCACGACCCATCTTCAATGCTCTTACTGAGGGAAGGAGGTTGTTGGCCAAGATCTCGCGATCCATGGCCCCATCCATCCTCCCCTCAATACGGTGCAGTCGTCCTGTCCCCTTTGCAGAAAAGCATCCCCAAAGAATGATGTTTCCACTCCATGCTTCACGGTTGGGATGGTGTTCTTGGGGTTGTACTCATCCTTCTTCTTCCTCCAAACACGGCGAGTGGAGTTTAGACCAAAAAGCTCTATTTTTGTCTCATCAGACCACATGACCTTCTCCCATTCCTCCTCCGGATCATCCAAATGTGTCATTGGCAAACTTCAGACGGGCCTGGACATGCGCTGGCTTGAGCAGGGGACCTTGCATGTGCTGCAGGATTTTAATCCATGACGGCGTAGTGTGGTACTAATGGTTTTCTTTGAGACTGTGGTCCCAGCTCTCTTCAGGTCATTGACCAGGTCCTGCCGTGTAGTTCTGGGCTGATCCCTCACCTTCCCATGATCATTGATGCCCCACGAGGTGAGATCTTGCATGGAGCCCCAGACCGAGGGGGATTGACCGTCATCTTCAACTTCTTCCATTTCTTAATAATTGCGCCAACAGTTGTTGCCTTCTCACCAAGCTGCTGCCTATTGTCCTGTAGCCCATCCCAGCCTTGTGCAGGTCTACAATTCTATCCCCGATGTCCTTACACAGCTCTCTGGTCTTGGCCATTGTGGAAAGGTTGGAGTCTGTTTGATTGAGTGTGTGGACAGGTGTCTTTTATACAGGTAACGAGTTCAAACAGGTGCAGTGGAGAACACGAAAAAACTAACAGGTCTGTGAGAGCCGGAATTCTTACTGGTTGGTAGGTGATCAAATAGTTATGTCATGCAATAAAATGCAAATTAATTACTTAAAAATCATACAATGTGATTTTCTGGATTTTTGTTTTAGATCCGTCTCTCACAGTTGAAGTGTACCTATGATAAAAATACAGACCTCTACATGCTTTGTAAGTAGGAAAACCTGCAAAATCGGCAGTGGATCAAATACTTGTTCTCCCCACTGTATATACACACCTGCAGCACCTCACCTTTAAGAACGACAAGGTAATATATATACACCTGCAGCACCTCACCTTTAAGAACGACATGGTAATATATAACACCTGCAGCACCTCACCTTTAAGAACGACAAGGTAATATATATACACCTGCAGCACCTCACCTTTAAGAACGACAAGGTAATATATATACACCTGCAGCACCTCACCTTTAAGAACGACAAGTAATATATATACACCTGCAGCACCTCACCTTAAGAACGACAAGGTAATATATATACACCTGCAGCACCTCACCTTTAAGAACGAATGGTAATATATATACACCTGCAGCACCTCACCTTTAAGAACGACATGGTAATATATATACACCTGAGCACCTCACCTTTAAGAACGACAAGGTAATATATATACACCTCAGCACCTCACCTTTAAGAACGACAAGGTAATATATATACACCTGCAGCACCTCACCTTTAAGAACGACATGGTAATATATATACACCTGCAGCACCTCACCTTTAAGAACGACATGGTAATATATATACACCTGCGACCTATATATATCTATATCTTTTATATATATATATATATATATTAAAAAAACTCACCTTTTAAGAGTGACAAGGCAATATGTGACTTGCTCTATGATAATCAGTCACATTGACCCCAAAACCATTTGGAGTTTTAGACAGTGCTGTAAAGAAGAGAATGGTATCTTTGTAATGAGGCCAACATGATCTCTCTACTCAGAATATCCAACGAGTTGCATGACATTACATGTTGAGTCCCCACACCATGTTAGTGAGAGAAACTAGGTCAAAGTTTGCAGTTCGTTTTAAGACCTTTAGTCAAATAATGAAAACGAAAACACAAAACATGAATTCCAGTAACATGTTCTTTCTCTCTCACACACACGCGCGCTACATATACATCCATCTGGCTCTAACTATACCGATATAGTGTCTGTCTGCATCGTTGTTTCGTACACATGAAGGGCCACACGTGACCACATTTGTACACATATTAACAACAGAATGTATTGGCTGCATTCACTTAATGTTCACACGTGCACATACATGACAGAGAAACACTTGGAAAGACTAAGGGTCACAACCATATGTAGAAAGACTACATGCGGCGTGCACGTGTGAACATGTATACACACACCACGTGCACATATCATGTAGTCCCTGCACATATTGTGGTTGTGACCCTTCGTCTTTCCAAGTCAGATTCCATTTGGAGAGCTTGGAGGAGATAAATAATGAATCAGTTGCCACGTTAAATAATATATCTTATAATTTCATGTCACAGAGAATGTGTATATATTCAAACACATTTTCCCTATGTCACACGATCCTGGGGACAGCACATGCAGATGTTCCCAAACAACCCTCTCACAAACCCAGGACCTGACACCCATGACAGTCACACAGAGTAAACCTCTGAATAGAGCTAAACAAGAGAAGGGGATGGAGGGGGTGAGAGGTAATACGGGTCAGAGTAAGCTCTGGTCTCTAAGCAGCAACTAAAAGGAGAAACGTTGAAGACAATATGACCGGCACCAGAGTACAGACTGACCGTCTCTCTGGGTCCATTCATGTGGGCCTTGATTAGTCTTTGCCGCTGGTCCACTGGTTTGAGCTGTTCAACGTTCCATGCAAATATAAGTATCAAGATTTAGGAAAGCACTCACCATGATCACGCATCAAAGTTTTGCACTTGGGCCACACAGAAGGTCTGACATGTCGGCCTCTTAAATCCATCCTGGGGCGGCATCGCGTGGACATCTGTCAAATTGTTGATGTAGTGGATGACTCTCTGAGTGTCGTCGTAGGACGGCACCCGTCTGCTGGTAATACAACCACCACACCGCTTCTTCAACCACCACACCGCTTCTTCAACCACCACACCGCTTCTTCAACCACCACACCGCTTCTTCAACCACCACACCGCTTCTTCAACCACCACACCGCTTCTTCAACCACCACACCGCTTCTTCCTTCTGAAACCTTATCACTTGCAGTCAGCTTGTCTGTAGAAATTCTGAAACCAGAAAGTCAATTATTTAAAAGTGCTGAACAGTCATTCTGAAAAGCACTTTTTTTCTCTCCTGGCTAAATACCAGGAAGTTTGAAAAGACAGGCTGAGTGGGTGTGGAGCTTATATTCATGAGCTCGCCTTGACTGACAGCTCTTTGAAAAGCCTTTGTCAAGCAACTTGGATGCAGTGTTGCAGTAAAATCACCTCAAGCAAATGTGGTGAAACACAAAGAACCTCAAACAATATTGCATCAATTATGGAATTCCATCAATGATATGTTTCTATATATTTTATATACACCTCCCGTTTTAGAATGTATTTTGTGATGTGGTTCACAGCAGCACTGACACGTGGTGACTTGACAACTGCGTCTGAGTTTGAAAGAGACCCCCCCCCCCCCTTTGTTCCATGCTGACTGAAGACCCAGCTAGCCAGTATCTAGCGAACACCAGACACAGATGAAAGGGGAAACGCAGAAGTATCTTTGCCATCGATGAATAGGGTAAACTCTAATTATATTTGCTGAAAACCTACAGTCACATTTTGGCCCCAGTAGAGTAGCTATCTAGCTCCTATCTGCTCCTCTGCAAACACGCCTTCTCCCATGTTGGTTACAAGCTCCTTTTTGAACTGACTGTTTCCTTGCAGAGGTTTCCATGGCACCAGCGATCTTGACAATGAGCACTAGATGTTTTTCATCAGAAAAGACGAATAGCAATAAATAATTATTTAAGTCCGTCAATGTCATAATCTATTCTAGTCGATACATTTAAAACTGATATCAACACACACACAAATGACACAACCTGCACTCATTGAAATGCATGCGTGAACACACACACACACTTTTATTAGTATTGTAAATGGGTCATGTTTGATATTAAGATATTTGGTTACTGTAGATGGCCATTTCATGTATTTATGTAACCTGTCTTGGACAAATATAAACACAYACACATGTTTATTATTTCTCTTTTTTCCCCTCTCTGCATTGTTGGGAAGGGCCGTAAGCAGGTCACTGTTAGTCTACATCTGTTTACCTGTAACGTGTACGCTAATAATCAGGAAGCAGGTTCAGGGAGGGAATTTAATAAATAAACCAACATGGAACAAAACAAGAAACACAAGTAGWGTWCAGACATGGAACRTMTAAACAGAAACAATAACGCCTGGGGAATGAACCAAAGGGAGTGACGGATKTATTAGAGGTAATCAAGAAGGTGATGGAGTCCAGGTGAGTMTCATGAAGCGCAGGTGCGCGTAACGATGGTGTCTGGTGTGYGTAATGATGAGTACACTGGTGACAAYGAGCGCCAGAGAGGAGGAGCGMGAGTAGACGTAACATTAGCCCAATCATGTGACTAATAAACATTTATTCTATTTGACAAATACATTCCCCACTTCTCATGGTCAGTCACTCCCTCAACTACMAACACACACACAGGTCCCATAAGTTACTAGCTACATAGAAATCTAGGTTGCATGGGCAGAACATCCCCCACTTCTCTCTCTCCCATGCCACACATTCACTCTCACTCACGCGCACACACATACACACACACTTGGCTTTAATACACACAAGGTAATATATACACCTRTAGCACCCACCTCACCTTTAAGAACGACAMGGTCATATCTTTATCTATACACACTTCCTTTATATACACAAATGGTACCTGCAGCACSTCACCTTCACACCCACAGCTTTACAGCCCCTTGCATATCTATCTCAATTACCTCGTACCCCTGCACATCSACTCTGTACTGGTACCCCGTGTATATAGCCAAGTTATCATTASTCATTATGTATTTATATACTTTTGTTATTAAGTGTTATTACTTKTCTATAATTTTTTCTATTTTCTTTCTCTCTGCATTGTTGAAGGGCCCGTAAGTAAGCATTTCACTGTTAGTCCACACTTGTTGTTTACGAAGCATGTGACAAATAAAATTAGATTTGATTACCCACACACCCTTTATCTWGTCATAAACACAGCCATGCTGCGGGCTACCTAGCTACTGTCTTTCATGTCAGAATGAGAGCCACACACAACCACTAACACCTCTCCCTCCTTCCCTCTCCCTCCTTCCCTCCTTCCCTCTATCTCCTTCCCTCTCCCTCGTCCCCTCTACCTCTTCTCTCTCCCTCGTCCCCTCTACCTCTTCTCTCTCCCTCGTCCCCTCTACCTCTTCTCTCTCCCTCGTCCCCTCTACCTCTTCTCTCTCACTCGTCTCCTCCCTTCTCGTCCCCTCTCCTTCCTCTCTCTCCCCTCCAGGTGAAGACAGATGTCCGTCGTATGAAAGGTATCCCATCCCTGGTGTCCATGTTAGACAACCCTAAGAAGGAGGTCCACCACGCCGCCTGCGGAGCGCTCAAAAACATCTCTTACGGACGAGACGCTGACAATAAGATCGCCATCAAGAACTGTGATGGAGTACCGGCCCTGGTCAGACTGCTGAGGAAGACCAGAGACCAGGACCTGACTGATACTATCACAGGTAATACTACTGCGGTTACGACTAGTGTACTACTGCTGTTACTACTAGTGTACTACTGCGGTAAGTGGGAGACGGTAGTGTGTGGTGATGATGATGATCCGTCACCCTCTTCCTCAGGCACGCTGTGGAACCTGTCGTCTCACGACTCAGTGAAGATGGAGATCGTTGACCACGCCCTGCACGCCCTCTCAGACGAGGTGATGGTAGCTCACTCGGGCTGGGAGAGAGGGAACGAGGCAGGAGGAGAGGAGAACCTCAAACCACGACACCTGGAGTGGGAGACGTCCCTCACCAACACAGCTGCTGCCTGAGGTACGGAGAGGGGGAGAGGGATGGATTGTACAAGGAGAGGAAAAAAAGAAGGGTGATATGGCCATAATATCATATCACAATATGTTTCTAATTTTTTACGGTATTTTAAAGTTTCTGAATAATAAAAGTTGTAAATATGTTTTATGCTTCAACATTGACTGTAGAATTGCAACAAATGAATTCTTAATGATTTTATTGGTCTTTTTCCATTCTGATGGTTTTATACTCAACCAAGCTAGGACCAAACTGACTTTGATGTCGTCCAATTTGTCAAACTTTTCATTTAACTTAGCGCTGTATCAAAATATCATGATAGACGATATTGTAAAAATACATACCAGTATTGAAGATGTATCAGCCTGCCCTAAAACAGTCATGTATAGTCCATGAGTGACTGGTCTTGCAGTGCTGTGTGTGTGTATGTGCATGTCTGTTGGTCTTGCAGTGCTGTGTGTGTATGTGCATGTCTGTACAGGTGTGCCTGAGGAATTCCCAGAAGGTAGGGCAGAGTGGGAATGTGCTGTGTTCTCCAGTGGGTGTGTCTGTCTCTGTTAAAGGCAGTCTACAACACAATGACTTGCCCAGTAACCTAATCTACGATCTCACTTTCTCCTCACTAGACTGGAGTTTAACAAACACAGGTTACGTCCTAAATGATCCCCTATATGGGTATCCCTAACATTAGTGCACCACATAGAGAATAGGGTGCTTTTTGGGATGTGGCCACACTCTTTCAGTCTCTGAAAGCAACACACTGACATAGGACCACTCAGTGTTTACCTACTAATGGTTGTGTTGTGTGCTGGAATCCTATTGTGGCCATTGATTGTAGCCACTCTCATTCCTCTCTCCCTCACTCCCTCTCTCTCTGCCCATTTTATTCTGTCCCCCTCTGTTTCTGTATTGCTTGTTTTTTTTGCTTTCTCACACACCCCTTCTCTCCCTCTCCTCCCCCCTCTCTCTCCCGCACTCTCTAAAACAGGAACGTGAGCTCAGAGCGCAGTGAGGCCAGGAGGAAGCTGAGAGAGTGCACAGGATTGGTCGACTCGCTCATGTACATCGTCCAATCACAGATCAACCTGAAAGACGTGGACAACAAGGTGTGGCCCAAGGCTGTTTTTCTTCCGATCCTGAACTTTGATTGTGTGTCCGCATGTATTTTAATCCTGTTCTCCTTTTCCTTCCTCTTATCCCTTTCTCTCTCTCGCCCTCCCTCACCCTCTCTCTGTCTCCAGCTGATAGAGAACAGTATGTGTCTGCTGAGGAATCTGTCCTATCAGGTAGCAGCCTCCCAGTGATGCAGTGTTTCCCAGGACAGGCTAGTGCTAGCCATGTTGATGCAGCCTCCAGTGATCAGTGTTTCCCCAGGACAGGCTAGTGCTAGCCATGGTGATGCAGCCCAGCTGCCAGTGATGCAGTGTTTCCCCAGGACAGGCTAGTGCTAGCCATGGTGATGCAGTGTTTCCCAGGACAGGCTAGTGCTAGCCATGGTGATCAGTGTTTCCCAGGACAGGCTAGTGCTAGCCATGGGGAAGTGGAGCAGGTACCGGACTCTCACGCCATAAGGGGACCTCGGCTGCGCTGATAAACAAACGCGATCCTCTCTCAATCAGTAGACGACGTGACACTCATTTGACGAAGCACCAAACATTTTCTTTTTATCGAGTACCGAACCCTTTGTCATGAACTGGTATGGAAAAGTACAGAAGTTTGGTATACCATGCGACACTAAGAACTACAGGCTAAAAAGTCTACAGAAGTACCAGAGAATCTCTTTAAAGTAATTCAAAAGGTCACAACACATTACTAAAAAGGCAGGATGAAACACTGTAGAAAGAAACAGAAAGGAGAACAATATCAACTACAACAGTAC
>NC_036860.1:59579678-59585085 GCF_002910315.2 Salvelinus sp. IW2-2015
CAAACATTTCTTACATGCCGTGTTGCTTTATTCAAGTGTTTCCCACAGACAGGCTAGTGCTAGCCATGGTGATGCAGCCCAGCCTCCCAGTGATGCAGTGTTTCCCCAGGACAGGCTAGTGCTAGCCATGGTGATGCAGCGTTTCCCCAGGACAGGCTAGTGCTAGCCATGGTGATGCAGCCAGCCTCCAGTGATGCAGTGTTTCCCCAGGACAGGCTAGTGCAGCCATGGTGATGCAGTGTTTCCCAGGACAGGCTAGTGCTAGCCATGGTGATGCAGTGTTTCCCCAGGACAGGCTAGTGCTAGCCATGGTGATGCAGTGTTTCCCCAGGACAGGCTAGTGCTAGCCATGGTGATGCAGTGTTTCCCCAGGACAGGCTAGTGCTAGCCATGGTGATGCAGTGTTTCCCCAGGACAGGCTAGTGCTAGCCATGGTGATGCAGTGTTCCCCAGGACAGGCTAGTGCTAGCCATGTGATGCAGTTTCCCCAGGACAGGCTAGTGCAGCCATGGTGAGCAGTGTTCCCCAGGACAGATCTCTCTCCTGGGAAACTGTTAATCGCAAAACAATGTCCATTACAGACTAGAACACTTTACAGTGCAAGAAGATACCGGTAGCTTCCAGCTTTGTAGGCTAGTTTTCCTTGCTAACTTACAGCTGAAGCTAACGTCAATTCACTACCTTAGTACCTTGTTTGTGTTAACATGCCTTGAACAAAATCGGACATTTAAAATGTAATGATATTGAACTCGAAGATGTGTCTGGATCAGGTGCCATGGTATCGTTTTTTTGCCACAGTATCGTTTTGGTACAGTATTGTTTTGCCACTGTATTGAGTATTGTGATACTTAACCTGGTATCTGTATCGAAGTTTAAATTCTGGCATCGTGACAACACTGTTCACAGGTCTGAAAGTAGCGCCAGCGAGCCACAAGTGGTCCCTGAAAATTGCATACTACGTCACATATGTATAGATATGTGCACAACGTCAGTGCTCTTGCTAGCTGTCACTCAAATTGCGAGGGGCTGAAGCTCATTGGCTAGAACTTGAAATCCTAGGGGGCTGACCCACATGGGGGACAATGTAGGGATAATGGCGCAGTGTAGTTCCCAGAAAAAGTTACTTTCAAACTAGGGATTTCGTGGCTAATTGAGTTAAGACAGTAATTCTGCYCCTAGATTCTGAATGTATGAACAACACGTTGACACATCAGCCCAAAGCCGGAGGGGTAATGAAAATACTTAGTAGGCACCAAAGTTTCGCAGCATGTGTTTAAATAAGCAATATTATACTATATGATTGTAAACTTGACTTGACCTTAGGTTCACCGGGAGGTGCCGGGYGCTGAGCGCTACCAGGAAGCCATGTCCCTCAACCAGGGCCCCGCCCCCTCCACTGGAAAGACCAACCGCTTCAGCTCCCGCAGGGGCAAAGGTCAGTGTCTGTCTTGCCTGTCTGAGAGTGTTTATATTATTTGTCTGTGGAAGGAAGGCAGATGGAGAGTGATGCAATTGTTGACTTTAGTGTGTGTGAGTGTACACAGTATAGTGACAGTGTAGCAGGAAAGAGAGACAGCAGAGAACCAGTGGTTGGCCTGGGATGTTGAATGTTCAGTCTCACTCCTTAATGTCTGATGTCTGTCTGTGATGGAAATGATTTGTTTCTCTATTTGTGAACAGACATTTTGTTTTTGATGGTTTGTCTTTGTGCTGGCGTGCATGTTGGTGTGTGTTTTTGCTGCGATAGTTTCTAATCTAATCCTACATTTGATCTATGCTGGTGCTTTGGTGGGAGGAGGTGTCTTGGTGGCTGGGTCACTGCTGCTGTTCTCGCTTGACTCAAATCATCCTCTCTCCTATCATTTATTCCTCCCTCATTCTGCTGTCCTTCTGTCTGCTGTGGGTGGACAATGAACTGGTGTTTCTAAACGGTAAGCTCTGACTCTTCTGACCTCTGCTTGGTCTTGCCTGGGTTAGAGCATTAATTAGGACTGGCCTAATGATGTCAGTCTCCTATACACTCTCATGCATGGCCATTGTCATGGCTCTCATGGGCCGTCTCCTAGAGGGAGTGTTGTGTAGAGAGGCAGTGTGCAGCATGTCGGTGCTGTAAGAGAGGCACAGCGTCGTAAGAGACGGCATTGTGCAGCATGTGTGTTAAGAGAGGCAGTGTGTGTGAGTCCTGTTAGCATGTCGTGCTCCTCCCATAGCGGCTTTTTCAGTTGCTCATCAGGGAACAGGGTGTGGTTCTAGAGCACCATAGGGGCAGGGGCTTCTAGAGCACCATCGGGCAGGGGGTTCTGAGCACATAGCGGCGCAGGGGAGTTCTTGGAGCACGCATGAGCGGGCAGGGGTTCTGGAGCACCATTAGCGGGCAGGGTTCTAGAGCAACATAGCGGGCAGAAGTACCCCCAGGGTTTTAGAGCACCGCATGACGCGCAAGGGTTCTAGAGCACCATAGACGGGCAGGGGGTTCTCTAGAGCACCATAGCCGGGCAGGGGGTTCTGGAGCACCGCAGTGTGGGCGGGGGGTTTTCTGGAGCCCGTAAGTGTGGGCGGGGGGTTCTAGAGCACCGCTGGGCAGGGGTCAGAGACCGCATGCGGCAGGGGGTTCTAGAGCACCGCAGTGTGGGAGGGTTTGACGCTGTTCTGTGGGCGTTGTTTTCGCTGAGTGTTTCATGATGTTCTGTTGCAGGGAGAAATGAGGACGGAGCGATATGATGACATTCCAAAGAGGACTACACCTGCCAAAGGTAACACAGTATATAATTGCATCATGATAGACTGGAATATGTTTCTCCTGTCCCACTCCTCTGTTTACTGATCTGAAAGAAGTGACCAGGTGAAGCCTAAGCCAGCCTAATGAGCTTCCATTCAGATTGTTTTCACCTGTGAAGTTTCCCACCAATCATGTCTGCTTTCAAGACAACTGGGAATAGGTCAAATCATGTCATGTCATCTTCAGGTCTGAAAATTCCGAGCTCATGAGGAGGCCCGAGTTTCTAACTTGGAATTCCAAGTTGGATGACCGTTCAAAGTGACCCCCCCCCGCCCCCCCGAGCTCCCAGTTCTCTTGAACTCCCTGAAGTCTGAGATTTCTGAATGCAGCAACAGTCAGGTGTAAAGTGAGAAACAAGGAGACGTGTCTACATGTTTCTCAACACCTCTCCTCTCGTGTCCGTTCCAGGTTATGAAGTTTGTTGTTCCAGCCGGAGGTGTGCGTGTCTACACCTCTTCTTGTCTGCACGGAGAGTAAGAACCCCCACCGTCGCTGGAAGCCCTGCCTGCGAGCCGTGCAGAACCTGTGTGCCGTCGCTGGACCGTGAGTCAACCACGACCCCACACACCTGAGAACACCCAGGGCCTGTAGTTTAAACACAACCACCACCAGGCCCAAACACCACACCAGCACCTTGAGACACCAGGCCGCTGTTAGTTTAACACCAACCACCAGCAGGCCCAACCACCAACCACACACCCTTGAGAACACCCAGGCCTGTTTAGTTTAACACACACACTCACCAGGGCCGTTAGTTTAACACAACCACCACCAGAGCCCTTTAGATTAACACAACCACCACCAGGCGGACGCACACCACGCACACACCACGTGACGACACCACGGCGTGTTAGTTTAACACACCCACCACCCGTGACACACACCCCACACACTTGAGACACCACGCCTGTTAGTTTAACACAACCACCACCAGGACCAAACCCACCCACACACTTGAGACGACCCAACACCTGTTAGTTTAACACATACCACCACCAGGCCACACACCACCACACACCTTGACGACATCCACAGGCCTGTTAGTCCTTAACAAGCAACAACACCAGAAGCGCACACACCACACCCCTTGAGGACCCCCAAGGCCTTTTTAGTTTAACACCACCAACCACCCAAGGACCAACACACCACACACCTTGAGACACACAGCCTGTTAGGTGTTTAACACAACCACCACCAAGGCCCAACCAACCACACACCACCTTTGCAGAACACCAGGCCTGTTAGTTTAAACACACAACCACCACCAAGGCCCCAACCCACCACACACCTTGAGACACCAATGTGCCGTTTAACACAACCCCACCAGGTCCACACACTCCCGTTCAGCTCCTTTACTTGACTCTAACAGAAGCCCTTTTATCACTGGACGTAAGTCAACCACCAAAGTGCTAGGTCACAAACTCCACCTCCAACCAAGCACCACCTTTCTAGACTCTTTATTAAACCAAGTTCTAGTACGTCAAAACATGTCTGTCCATTTCCCGAACACAGATCACACTAGAATAATCATTGATCTGTATGTATTCCTCTGTGGTTCAGTAAGTGATGGGCGGTAATACCTGCGTGCTGTTGTTTGCCGTCAGGAGAGAAGGTCCTTCCATGATGACAGAGCTGTTGGCCATCTGGGAAGCGACGGTGGTCAGCGGCCATGTCTGGAAGCTTCTGAGGGAACCTGCGCTATCACGCCTGCGCAACAGAGACCTGCTCGGTTAGTACTGTTTCTCGTGGAACAGTTTTTTTTGCTCTCCCTATTTCTCTCGCTCCCCTCTTTCTTTCTCCCTCTCTCCGCCTCCTTCTGAGCCGACAGCCTTGTGTTATTAAACGTACCAGCTATCTTAGCACTGATGCATACAATCTCTCAACTCGATTGTCTCTGGACTACGACGTAAAGCCAACACATGACTAGGTTCCACAACTACCTGGTATCCACACCTGCCTCGGTGCCGGCCCCACGCGTCCAGATGAGCCAGCTGTGAGTGGCTCTGTCGGAGAGACCGGTGGTGTCTGTACATGAGCACCCCATTCATGAGGGTACGTGCGCGCTCCAGCCCTGGACGCTGCAAGATATCCTCATGAGGCCTCGCAGTGGCCATCGAGAGACTGCGTGCCTCATCAATAAGGACGCGGTAAGCTGGTGTGGACGATGTGACCAAAAGATTGCATGTGGTCTCTATCCATCGGTTAGGATGATGGTAGAACAGGAGTGGTCAAACTCAATCTCTGGTGGCGCTGAGGGTCTGCAGGGTTTCTCCTTTGATCAATTAGACACCTAAATTGAAAGGAAAAACCAAAATAGGAGCCACTCCCTCCAGAGATTGTAGTTTGCACTCCCCTGGGTGGACTGGGGGGGGGTCGGTAGTTGAATCACCTCTTTTCTGTTGATGCCGTTTCCTCTTTCTGAGTCCTCTAGTTCTCTCTGCTGATAGGAACCGCTCAGACGCGAGAGGATGCTGCGTGCAGGCCTGATAACTACAGGTTAGTTTGGGCTATAAGGAGTCTGAGGAAGACGCCCTGGGAGAAGGATGGCTGCAAGAAGACAGACTTCATGGTGAACCTCAACCCGCCTAACAGCACCCCAGACCCGGGTCAAACGGAGGATATGAAGAC
>NC_036860.1:59592850-59697923 GCF_002910315.2 Salvelinus sp. IW2-2015
CTCTAGAGTGTCCTCTCGGGCATGCGGGAGTCCTGTCTAGACCTCTAGCAGTGTCTCTCCGGCATAGCGGGAGTCTGTCTAGACCTCTAGCAGTGTCTCTCGGCATAAGCGGGAGTCCTGTCTAGACCTCTAGCCGTGTCCTCTCTCGGCTAGCGGGGTCCTGTCTAGACCTCTAGCAGTGTCTCTCCGGCATCGCGGGAGTCCGTCTGAGACATCTAGCAGTGTTTTCGGCAATAGCGGGAGTCCTGTCTAGACCTCTAGCAGTGTCTCTCTCGGCATAGCGGGAGTCCTGTCTAGACCTTCAGCAGTTGGTCTCCCGGCATATGCGGGAGTCCTGTCTAGACCTCTTAGCAGTGTTCTCCGGCATAGCGGGAGTCCTGTCTAGACGCTCTAGCAGTGTTCTCCGGCATAGCTGGAGTCCCTGTCTAGACTCTAGCAGTTCTCTCCGCATAGCGGAGTCTGTCTAGATTCTAGCAGTGTCTCCTCCGGCATAGGCGGGAGTCCAGTCTAAGACTATAGCAGTGTCTCTCCGGCATAGGCGGGAGTCCTGTCTAGACCTGTAGCAGTGTTCTCCGGCATAGCGGGAGTCTGTCTAGACTCTAGCGTGTCTCCCGGCATAGCGGGAGTCCTGTCTAGACCTCTAGCAGTGTCCTCTCCGGCTAGCGGGAGTCTGTCTAGACCTCTAGCAGTGTCTCTTCTCCGGCATAGCGGGAGTCCTGTCTAGACCTCTAGCAGTGTCTCTCCGGCATAGCGGAGTCTGTCTAGACTCTAGCAGTGTTTCTCTCCGGCATAGCGGGGTCTGTCTAGACCTCTAGCAGTGTCCTCGGCATAGCGGGAGTCCTGTCTAGACTGTAGCAGTGTCCTCTCGGCATAGCGGGAGTCCCTGTCTCAGACCTGTATGAGTGTCTCTCCGGCATAGCGGGAGTCCTGTCTAGACTGTAGCAGTGTCTCTCCGGCATAGCGGGAGTTCTGTCTAGACCTGTAGCAGTGGTCTCTCCGCATAGGGGAGTCCTGTCTAGACCCTGTAGGCAGTGGTCTCTCCGTCATAGCGGGAGTCCTGGTCTGAGACCGTAGCAGTGTTCTCCGGCAATAGCGGGAAGTCCTGTCTAGACCTGTAAGCAGTGTCTCTCCTGGCATAGCGGGAGTCCCTGTCTAGCCTGTAGCCGTGTCTCTCCGGCATAAGCGGGAGTCTGTCTAGACCTGTAGCAGTTCTCTCCGATAGGGGAGTCCTGTCTATGATCCTGTGCAGTGTCTCTCCGGATAGGCGGGAGTCCTGTCTGACCTGTCGCAGGTCTCTCCGGCAATAGCGGGAGTCCTGTCTAGACCTGTAGGCAGTGTCTCTCGCATACGCGGGAGTTCTGTCTAGCCCTGGCTAAGCAGTGTCTCTCGGCAATAAGCGGGAGCTGTCTAGCCTGTAGCATGTCTCTCCGGCATGAGCGGGAGTCCTGTCTAAGACCTGTAGCAGTGTCCCTCCGGCATAGGCGGGAGTCTGTCAGCCTGTAGCAGTGTCTCTCGGCATAGGGCGGGAGTCCTGTCTAGACCGTCTTTAGCAGTGTCTCTCCGGCATAGCGGGAAGTCCTGTCTAAGACCTGTAGCAGTGGTCTCTCTGTACCTCTCGCGGCATGCGGTTTCTCAGGTTGAGTGAAGCCATGAAGTTGGAGTAGTCTTCTTCACACAGGCTGGCCTTCTGTCAGCTGGGGTGATCTAGAGCGGATGACGGAACTTGGTTTAGTATGTGTGTTAATTGTTGTGTGTGTGTGTGCGAGCGCGCGCTGTCTCCTCACCCTAGTGTAGTGGCTCTGTCTGTTGTAGCCAGCGAAGTGCAGGATGCTCTCTGTAGCCATGCAGGCAGTGTGCTGGGAACAGACCTGCACACCGCAGGTTCTGATGCTTGTTCAGGTACTCCTGTGAGAACAGGGAGAAAACATACACAACGGGGATAGGAGAAGATTCATTTAAACCTTGAGTCCTCAAAAGACAAATCGATGAAGCTCTTGTTGAGTTGTCTTCTTGAATAATGATTTGGCAGAACACTACACACGTTGTCATAAAGATGGGTTAGGCTGAAACGTCACGAAACGCTTCAAAGCAGAAGTCGTGGTTGCCTGTGATCTGGATGGCCCAGATGCTACCAACAATGACAAGCGCTTGCTGCCCATGTCTTGTTTTGAGGTGTTTTACCTGATTTCATGTCAATGCTGATATGGCTCAAATTCGCTAGCTAACCAACAACTGTAACGATGTTTTTGAGACACTAAGTGCTCATTGTGGCAAATATTTTACTGTTTTTAATAAACATGGAGGAAAAGTTACATGTTGTCAACAATCTAAACCCAACCCTGTCTGTTTTGCACCATAGTTGCGCACGCATCGGTTTGTGTAATAAATACTCTTTATATAACACAAGCATATCCTATTAAATTGTTATAACTAACTTCTTCAAAACAGGGTTTCTCACAACTCATAAGAGATCTGAGACCCACACACCCCAGAGCAGATGGCTGACATACGACCTTTTATAAACACTGACAGAAAGGGTGTGTAATGTAAATTTCTCGAGGTACTGAGACACACCATACAAGGAACACAGGGCTGACGTAAGCCTTTCATAAACACAGTAAGACAGGAACATCTACCGCAACACTACAAAATCTCCTGTTTAGCTAACTTTTCTGAAGACAAAACCTACTTCAGCGCCAATGGGCAGTGATACTACCTGAAGGAGAACTCGCCCAATCATCAGAACCAAAACCAGAGGACAAGCACTTCCAGACTCAACTACTTTCTGTACTGTATAAAATGTATATGCACTCTGTTAATCTGGGTTATTTCCTGACGTTCCATTGAGCTAAATGAATAAGTCCGTGCAGGCTTGTACCAATATTTTACTCTTAAATAAAACTGTTCGCTTGTATAACAATTTACCACCTTGTCTGAATCGATCCTTGCCGGCTCACCCTTCTCATATCCAATTATCAACAGTTGTGTCTAACAACCAATCCGTATATGCCTTTCCTTTACGAAATGCGGTGGTTGTGTGTGTGTGTCTCTCTCCACCTGAGGTGTGACTTGGTGACAGAGGGGGCCCTTCATGCCTTCCTCAGGATCTCCCCACAGGAGCAACAAAGTCCTTCACTATGCTCTACAAACCGACAGAGAAACATAGACATTATTAGAAAACAGCACCACCCACATTCACACACCATTCCTACCTCTCTGGCCTCGTATGTGTCTGGTCAAGTGAATCCTGTAGGGGGGTGTCTGGATGTGCATAGGTTAAGGCTGTCCTTGGATGGATGTCCTGGCAAACAATGGTTAGTAGCACGGACAGGCACTCAGAACACAAAACGTTGTCTAATAACCACCTTTTCAGGGACCCACGAGAGAATATGACAGATTAGCAGGTGGTTATGGAGTGAGAAGAGGATGTTGTGAGTGTGTGTCGTACCTGCACTGAGTTGGAAAGAGAGAGAGTTCTGCAGGATGTCCAGCACGTCTTCAATTACAGACGTGCCGATCGTCCAACAGCAGGTGAGGGATACGTTCGGCAGACCTATTGGTATTTGCAGCCACCTACGGATCTCTTGTGGGACGGGTTGAAGTTGACCAGATTAGATAGATGAGTCGTGGCGCTCCAAGCTCCTCTCCATGGGTTAGTCTTCGGCTGGGGAGAGAAACACAGAGACAGCACTCAGTTGCAGACCAATAGTTGTAGAGGATCACGCTCCACAGAAGGTAGTTTGCTCTCGACTTCTCCTAGAGACCGCAGTTGTCTCTGTTTTGACCCGATTGACCTTTACCTTCTCAGCATCATGTGTAGGAAGACCTCAAACACCTTGTCCCAAACCGCTATCACACACTGCATCTAACTGGACCACAGAAAAAAGAGACATTCTCTCACTGTCTACCGCGTGAAATATGCGCACGGCACCTGCTACCGCGTGCACGGCACCTGTCTCCGCGTGCACGGCACCTGTCTACCGCGTGCACGCACTGTCTACCGCGTGCACGGCACCTGTCTACCGCGTGCACGGCACCTGTCTACCGCGTGCACGGCACCTGTCTACCGCGTGCACGGCACCTGTCTACGCGTGCCCGGCACTGTCTACCGCGTGCACGGCACCTGTCTAGCGCGTGCACGGCACTGTTACGCGTGCACGGCACTGTCTACCTGGTGCACGCACTTCTACCGCGTGCACGGCACTGTCTACCTGCGGGTAAATGCAGCTCACCAGACTTGTCCTTCTGGATGGTCCTGTCCTCAAAGTAGCGGAACATCTACCTGGAAACGGTCAGAGTCCAGAGCACGCAGCATCCTGGTGAGAGAAGAGAAACGGTTAGAGTCCAGAACAAGCAGCATCCTGGTGAGAGAAGAGAAAGGTCAGAGTCCCAGAGCACGCAGCCATCCTGGTGAGAGAAGAGAAACGGTCAGAGTCCAGAGCACGCAGCATCCTGGTGAGAGAAGAGAAACGGTCAGAGTCCAGAACAAGCAGCATCCTGGTGAGAGAAGAGAAACGGTCAGAGTCCAGAGCAGCAGCATCCTGGTGAGAGAGAGAAAACGGTCAGAGTCCAGAACAAGCAGCATCCTGGTGAGAGAAGAGAAAGGGTCAGAGTCGAGAACAAGCAGCATCCTGGTGAGAGAAGAAAAGGGTCAGAATCCAGAACACGCAGCATCCTGGTGAGAGAAGAGAAACGGTCAGAGTCCAGAACAAGCAGCATCCTGGTGAGAGAAGAGAAACCGGTCAGAGTCCAGAACAAGGCAGCATCCTGGTGAGAGAAGAGAAGCGGTCAGAGTCCAGAGCACGCAGCATCCTGGTGAGAGAAGAGAAGCGGTCAGAGTCCAGAACACGCAGCATCCTGGTGAAGAAAGAAGAGAAAAGGGTCAGAGTCCAGAACAACGCGAGATCCTGGTGAGAGAAGAGAAACGGTCAGAGTCCAGACAAGCAGCATCCTGGTGAGAGAAGAGAAACGGTCAGAGTCCAGAACACGCAGCATCCTGGTGAGAGAAGAGAAACGGTCAGAGTCCAGAGCACGCAGCATCCTGGTGAGAGAAGAGAAGCGGTCAGAGTCCAGAACAAGCAGCATCCTGGTGAGTGAAAGAGAAGAGAAATGGATTGGCAAGGAGGCACGACATGAATGACTAGGAGATTTAACTAACTACCTCCAACTGCTACACTCTAGACCAGGCCTCTCCAACTGCTACACTCTAGACCAGGCCTCTCCAACTGCTATCTCTAGACCAGGCCTCTCCAACTGCTACACTCTAAGAGCCAGGCCTCTCCAAACTGCTACACTCAGACCCAGCCCTCTCCATACTGGCTACACTCTAACAGCTCTCACGCTACATCAGACGCCAGCTCTCCAACTGCTACACTCTAGACCAGGCTCTCCACTGCTAACACACTCTAGACCAGGCCCTCCAACTGCTACACTCTTAGACCAGGCCTCTCCAACTGCTACACCTCTAGACCAGGCTCTCTCCAACTGCTACAACTCTAGACCAGGCCTCTCAACTGCTACACTCTAGACCAGGCCTCTCCAACTGCTACCTCTAGACCAGGCTCTCCAACTGCTTACCTCTAGACCAGGCCTCTCCAACTGCTACACTCTACCAGGCCTCCTCCAAACTGCTACACTTCAGCACCACGGCCTCTCCAACTGCTACACATCTCAAGACCAGGGCTCTCCAACTGCTAACAACTCTAGACCAGGCCTCTCCAACTGCTACACTCTAGACCAGGCTCTCTCCAATGCCTTACAACTCAGACCAGCGCTCTCCAACTGCTACACTCTAGACCAGGCCTCTCCACTGCTACACTCTAGACCGGCCTCTCCCTGTACACTCTAGACAGGACCTCTCCAGCATGCTACACTCTAGACCAGGCCTCTCACACTGTCAAACTCTAGACCTAGGCCTCTCCAACTGCTACACTCTAGACAGCGCCTCTCCAATGCTAACTCTAGACCAGGCCTCTCCAACTGCTTACACTCTAGACCAGGCTCTCTGCACAACTCTGCTACACTCTAGACCAGGCCTCTCCAACTGCTACACTCGTAGACCAGGCCCTCCTCCAACTGCTACACTCTAGACAGGCCTCTCCAACTGCTACACTCTAGACCAGGCCTCTCCACTGCTACATCACTAGACCAGGCCTCCTCCAACTGCTACACTCTAGACCAGGCCTTCAACTGCTACACTCTAGACAGGCTCTCCAACTGCTACACTCTAGACCAGGCCTCTCCAACTGCTACACTCTAGACCAGGCCTCTCCAACTGTTACACTCTAGACCAGGCCTCTCCAACTGTTACACTCTAGACCAGGCCTCTCCAACTGCTACACTCTAGACCAGGCCTCTCCAACGCCGTTCCTGGAGAGCTGCTGTTCTGAAACCCGACACTAGTGCACCTAAATAAGCTGAATTAGGTTAGTTCCAACTGGGTTTGGAGCGGAAACCTGCAGCACAGTAGCTCTCCAGGAACAGGGTTGGAGAGCCCTAGTCTAGCAGGGGTGCATCTCAATAGGTCTAAGTGGTTTCCTTACCTCATGTACTCCAGCCTGTAGACAGACAGTAGGTAGGTCGACATGGCGAAGTCTAGTTTGTTGATGAGAGCAGACACCTCAGGAGGAGGATCTAGCAGGTTTATAATGGTGCTCCTCAGGTCATTCAGCTCCGCCTGAAAACACACACACACCCAGGGAACATCAGTTGTGTGTGTGTAGTAGCAAGTGTGTGTGTATGTCTGTACACACGTGTGTTGTGTGGGCATGCATGTGTAGTGTACCGCTGTGACGGTGTCGTTCTTCAGGGCAGAGTTGTACTGTAGTTCAGAGCGTAGGGGTTCTCCACTGGGGAAGGTGAGGAGGGGAGACTTGGTGGCGATCTCACACACTCCCTCATACCACTCCTCTGGCCACAGACCTACACAACACAAAACCCTTAATAACCCTACAGACTTCTACATAGCAGGACGACTGTTAGCCTGATAACTCACTCCCCTTTTATCCTTCCATCGGATGGGTATTAGTCCACCATTTCAACAATGTTTAGTCAATTCTTTATATTGTTTTCCAATCCTGATTGGAATATTGTAGTACAAGTTAACATTGTTAAACAGCCACCTGATCCCTCAACAGCGAAGCCCATCACCACAGAGTAGAGCCAGAAGTCTCTGAACAGCTTCTGCAGGCGAGGCTTTGCTTCCTTGATGGGCGGCAGACGCTTCGTCAGCTACACAGAGAGAGGGGGATCTAGATCAATACTAAGTGTATAGATTATATACGGAGTACTGTATAGACACTCGGGCACAGAGGCACTACTAGACAAACTGTTGAAAGTGAAAAATGTATAGAGGCAACCCACGTACCACAGCAATAACAGGAACGAGTACACCAAGGTTTCCAGCACTGCTTGACGCCTGCAAATACAAATAATAAACAAATGTTAACAAGAAAAAAACTGTTAACCTCTAAAGGCCGCTACACACTTCACCCAAACAGAGCGACGGAGCGCCTTATATGGCCGTTTCCAAATTTGAACCCCACAAAAGTACGTAGAACTAGGTGTGAAAACGACACTGCGTTTGCGTAGTTTGAATGAAGTGTGTAGGGCCCTTAACACAAGCATGTTGTCGCTGGACTCTAAAGGTCTATCAGAAGTCATGGCTACTGTAAACAAAGTTTACCTTCAGTGCAGGGCCCTTGTCCGAGGCCCTCTCGCTGGCCCTCTTTCCCTCCAGTCCCAGCTGCACAAACAGCTCCAGTAGGTTGACAAGCAACTCATCAACCATCTGCTCTGTTGCCAGGTTGGCAGCTATGTTAGCTAATGCATTGATCACAGCCAGGGAACAGTGTCTGGAACACACAAGATTAACACAGTAGTTTTTAGTAGAGTGGGTCGTGGAGCTGGCTATGGGTAGGGATTTGGGGATATGGGTAAAGGTGTAGTGGCTAAGCATACCTGTATCCATGGTCCTTGTAGTCCTTGGTGGAGTAGACCATGGAGGAGGCCTTCACACTGATCTGCTGGAACAGGTTCCACACCTCCTGGTAGATATATTGCTGTGAGGAGAGAGAAACAGATGAGTTTACTGAGAGACCAGAGGTTGATGAGTTTACTGACAGGAGAGAGAGAGAGGAGAGTTTACTGAGGGACATATTGCTGAGGGGAGAGGTAAAATAATTAAGTGTATACAGAATCAAGTGTGTGTGTGTGACTCACGTTCCCAGTGATGACCATGCATCCCAGCTGATCTATAATGAGTACGTCTAGCTGTGACGGCGGCTGGCAGAACTTCTGCTGTAGGATCTGCAGGATGGGCTCCATGACGCGGGGCGTGTCCCTCAGAGCCACCGCGATGTGACCCAGCGCTCTGATGGTGTGGTCTGGGATCAGATGGGCCTCCCTGGGGGAGAGAGAAACAGTGCGTTGGTCAGAGGGGCTGTCAGTCATTGCCACGGACCTGGTCAGAGCATCTGTCAATCACTGCAGGAGAGTCTAACTAGCGAGATCACCTGAGGTTTCACTAGCTAACATTGACAGTTATTTCTCAGAGGTAATCCAGCCTGTCAATAAGTAAAGTAGACTAACTGGTAATATTGGAGGGCTCAGGTATGAAATAATACTTACTTGTCATTCTCCTGAGAGATGTAGAGACGGTTGGACAGGCTGGCCAGGAAAGCCTCCACTATAACACTGTCCATAGTCAGACCTGCCTTCAGACACCTGAGCAGCAGAGAGAGGGGGGAGGGAGGAGAAAAGAGATCGCATAATTGGTTACCACGGAGCAAACACTGCTCATATTTCTCTCCTTTTCACATACAATATTTTATCTTTCCTCACCTGCAGATGTTGTCAATGGAGATGTCTCGGAGCTGTTCGTACATGGAGGGCTGGCTCTTCTTATTAGCGTGAGCACTGAACGTAGACTGGGAGTGCTCATTGGTCACATGGATCTTGATCTCTCCAGTCCCTGTGGTGTTCTGGCTGTGGTACTTGTACAGCTTGACAAGGACAGGAGAGGGGACCACCAGGAAGTCTCTGAGAGACGTGGTGACAGAGTGGGCCACCACCGGGAACCGCTCACACAGACGACCCAGACCCTACACACACACATAGGAAAAATGTGATTAGGTAGGATAATACTGGTATTATGGTGTCTTATCAACACAGTATTGTGAAGACAGATGAAGACATTACAGACCCGACCTGTATACAGCAGACCAGCAGGGGAATGTGATTAGGTAGGATAATACTGGTATTATGGCATCTTATCAACACAGTATGGTGAAGACATTACAGAACCGACCTGTAGACAGCAGACGAGCAGGGGAATGTGAGCGATGATTACTTTACTGGACGTCTTGGACTGCAGTTTCTCTGACAGCTTGGTACACAGGTTCTCAGCTCCTGATCAAATCAAAACACATGAACAACAGTTGGTTTGGTGTTCAATTCAAATGAATGACCCAACGTTTTTCAACACATGGCAAATGCATTCCAAATTCACGACCTGATATTTTTCAATACATGCGCACGGATGGATAGTACACAACACACTCGTACCCTGCTCCTCAGTGACAGCCCAGACCATGAGGTCGACACAGGCAGCGTTAGCCTGGCAGCGTAGCTTCAGAGGACTCAGCTCACTGTGGAGGTGATCTACATCATGTAGGATCCTCTGCAGCTCTGACTGGCTACTACTGAACTGCTTCAGCACAAAGTCATGAACCTCTTTCACATAGCCTGTCTGCAGGTCTGGAAACACCATCACACCAACATCAAGAACATGTTAGTAGCACAGTAATAAACACATGTAATAAACTGCTTCAGAATAATCAGGTCATAGCAGAGGGTTTCTGTATATTAGAGATAGTAAAGGTTAAAGTGAGAGACCAGTGTATTTGTTACCTTTCAGGTTGTACAGCGTGTCTCTGAGCATCTTGAAGATGGTCACATACAGAGGATCACTGAAGGTCCTGTAGTGCAGGTGCATACCTGGGTTCAACTAGAGGGAGAGAACACAACAAACATGATGTAACATTGAGGAGTACACAGGACAGAACTTTAATTAAAATACAGGGGAAATTAACCTACCTCCAGAAGTTCCTGCAGGGTGTTATCCAGTGTTTTCAGAAAGGATTCAGAGACAAACTGCTCAACCTGCAAAAGACAAACAGAACACTCAGAAAGGAATTCTGATAAACGATGTTCTACCCATTCTAATTCTATAGTTCTATGCATTTTGATTCTATGTACTGACCATGTTGAGCAGCTGACGCAGAACGTCCAGAGGGACGTCAAACTCTCCCTGGGCACTACCCGTAAACAGAGGAGACACAGAGAAACTAGAACTGATGGTGGAGAAGTAATAGTCTGGGTCCACAGCACTACCATCAGGGAGATAGGAGCCTGGAAAGAGAAAGAGGGAGGGGGAGAGTGAGAAAAGGTACCAGTCAAAAAAAGACACACAGGCTACTTAGTAATAAACTGAAATACTTCAGAAATATATTACCTGTGTAATATATTCTTACCTTCAAAGTACTGTGCTGAGGGGTCAGCTGGGGAGCTGGGGGTGAGTCCTGCTCTCTCTGGACTGGCCTACAGACAGATGAACAGATCATTTTCAGACATTTCAAATAAGAGCTTCCTTTGCTCTCTAGTGGCCGGCTCTGGTAGTACGGTTCTATTCTCTGTAGTGATATAGAAATAGGAAAGGTGGAGCCCTTGCATCTTATGTTGTCTCCCTGATACCTGATGAGAATTAATGGTAGTACTATGGTGTAGTGGTAATAGTAGTAGAGTACAGTGCTTCCCAACAGTGCTTCCCAACAACCATTTTTGTTGTAGGCCTGGACAAGCACACCTAAATCAACTTGTCAACTAATCATCAGGTCCTCAATTAGTTGAATCAGGAACGTCTGTCCAGGGCTACAACTAAAATGTGTGCTGTTGGGTGTACTGGAGGACCGGAGTTGGGAACCACTGGTCTAGTATAGTAATAGTGCCTGTTGTGATATGCTGGACACGGAGCTTCCTTTGCGTCTGATGGTGTCTCCCTGACAGACTGTGAGCAGCGAGGCCGGCATGATGGAGCGGAAGTCGTTGAAGGAGCGCCGTCGTGATGGGTCGACATCATTGCCAGTGGACACTGGCGGGGCTTCCGCCCGCGGAAAAAGCTTGGACAACAGGGGCTCCTCCGTGTTGCTATAGCGACCAAAGGCCCGGGCCACACCCAACAAGCAGGGCACAGTGTACCTGCACAGGTATTCTTGGGAGGGAGGGAGACGGGGAAACAAAGAAAGAAAGACAGGTGAAAGGCTGCCTTTTTCATTGTCATTCTGTCTCCACATACTTGTATCACAAAGTTTGTGAGGACAAGAGACAACAACTAGATAACTAAAACACTGGTGAACATAACATGGTGGAACAGAGAGCTTGCTGGTACCTTTATCATGTTCCTCTGAGTTCAAGCAGATGTCCAGCAGGACCTGCATTATGTCCATGACGGCCTCCAGGATCTGTCCTCGCAGGGTGTCATCTCGCTGGGCCACGTCTGAGAGAAGAGTAACCAGACAGAAGCAGAAGTTCTCTGCCACCGGAAGGATATCTGTAGGACAAGAAGAAAGATCGTCAACCAGTCAGAAAGGTGGAATTAGACATCATATTGACTGGTGTGAGACAAAATGCTGGCATCTCTCTCCTTACCGCGCCCTTTGTTTCCAGAGCTTTCTTCGATCCACTGGACTCTGGGAAGTCCCTTCAGCAGCCCCAGCAGGTAGGGGACGATAGAATCTTTGTGCTACAATAAAAACATAATTCACAAACCACTCGAGCAAAGGCCATTAAACAGCTAAGGGGAGCACAGAAGGTGCCATGGATAGGAGCCAATTATTGGTCCTCAGGAGGTCAGGGAACATCCATCCCGTAAAAAGCAGGATATAAATGCAACCCTTAACAGTGTCAGAGAGAAGGCCTCGCTGCTCCAGTTCAATGTACCTGTAGGTCAGACTTGACCAGGAAGATACCCAGAGCTAGGACCGCATCCCTCCTCCTCTCGTCCAGCTGGAACACCCCTCGGAAGTCCACTGGACACATGCATTGGAGCTTTTGGACCTGAAACAGAGAATAAACAGCAAACAAGTGGCTTGTGGGTGACTAATCAAACCATCAGTCCTAACCTTCACAAATACCTGGCTGACTAATCAAACCATCAGTCCTAACCTTCACAAATACCTTGCCCTGTATTAGCAGTTAGGGTGACTTCTACCAAGGCCAACTGACATTCACGAGAGGCTAACCGCTTGCCTCTGCTCCAGCTTTACAGATAAAGATAGTAAAGTACCCCTGGATTCCATGGCCTTCAGGAAAAACAACACAGAGAATCCTATACCGCATAGTAAACATGGCATTGACAGCTTGACTGCACTCCACGCGAGGAGCCAAACAACTAGCTCTTAGCATTAATTAGCTTAGCTAACGAGGATCAGCCTTTAAGCTCAGTGAGGAGGATTACAGCCTAATGTCAACTCACCACCACAGCAGAGAGATACAAATCCAGTGATACAATCCCACTCAGTCACACACACAGTTGAAGTCGGAAGTTTACATACACCTTAGCCAAATACATTTAAACTCAAGTTTCACAATTCCTGGCATTTAATCCTAGTAAAAATTCCCTGGTTTAGGTCAGTTAGGATCACCGCTTTATTTTAAGAATGTGAAATGTCAGAATAATAGTTGAGAATTATTTATTTCAGCTTTAATTTCTTTCGTCACATTCCCAATGGGTCAGAAGTTTACATACACTCAATTAGTATTTGGTAGCATTGCCTTTAAATTGTTTAACTTGGGTCAAACGTTTAGGGTAGCCTTCCACAAGCTTCCCACAATAAGTTGGGTGAATTTTGGCCCATTCCTCCTGACAGAGCTGGTGTAACTGAGTCAGGTTTATAGGCCTCCTTGCTCGCACATGCTTTTTCAGTTCTGCCCACAAATTTTCTATAGGATTGAGGTCAGGGCTTTGGGATGGCCACTCCAGTACCTTGACTTTGTTGTCCTTAAGCCATTTTTCCACAACTTTGGAAGTATGCTTGGGGTCATTGTCCATTTGGAAGACCCATTTTCAACCAAGCTTTAACTTCCTGACTGATCTCTTGAAATATATCTACATCATTTTCCATCCTCATGATGCCATCTATTTTGTGAAGTGCACCATCCCTCCTGCAGCAAAGCACCCCCACAACATGATGCTGCCACCCCATGCTTCACGGTTGGGATGGTGTTCTTCGGCTTGCAAGCATCCCCCTTTTTCCTCCAAACATAACGATGGTCATTATGGCCAAACAGTTCTATTTTTGTTTCATCAGACCAGAGGACATTTCTCCAAAAAGTACGATATCTGTCACTATGTGCAGTTGCAAACCGTAGCCTGGCTTTTTAATGGTGGTTTTGGAGCAGTGGCTTCTTTCTTGCTGAGCGGCCTTTCAGGTTATGTCAATATAGGACTGGTTTTACTATGGATATAGATACTTTTGTACCTGTTTACTCCAGCATCTTCACAAGGTCCTTTGCTGTTGTTCTGGGATTGATTTGTCCTTTTCGCACCAAAGTACGTTAATCTCTAGGAGACCGAACACGTCTCCTTCCTGAGCATTATGACGGCTGCGTGGTCCCATGGTGTTTATACTTGCGTACTATTGTTTGTACAGATGAACGTGGTACCTTCAGGCATTTGGAAATTGCTCCCAAGGATGAACCAGACTTGTGGAGGTCTACAATATTTTTTTCTGAGGTCTTGGCTAATTTCTTTTGATTTTCCCATGATGTCAAACAAAGAGGCACTAATTTGAAGGTAGGCCTTGAAATACATCCACAGGTACACCTCCAATTGGCTCAAATTATGTCAATTAGCCTATCAGAAGCTTCTAAAGCCATGACATCATTTTCTGGAATTTTCCAAGCTGTTTAAAGACACAGTCAACTTATTGTATGTAAACTTCTGACCCACTGGAATTGTGATATAATTCACTGTAAGTTAAATAATCTGTCTGTAAACAATTGTTGGAAAAATTACTTGTGTCATGCACAAAGCAGATGTCCTAACCGACTTGCCAAAAGTATAGTTTGTTAACAAGAAATTTGTGGAGTGGTTGAAAAACTAGTTTTAATGACCACAACCTAAGTGTAGGTAAACTTCCGACTTCAACTGTATAATATATCATTCTAACCTCTGTGTATATAAGTGTACAAAGTTTTCTACCCAGAATTCTGGACCTTTATGGCACAGTAGTAAGACTAGTGCACTTGCCATGGTTGCAATAGCAAGGTAATTTAATAGGATCTCTATGGTTTTATCATACCATTCTGAATGTTCGTGTAAAACGGTGCAAACATACATGCATACACAGTAGCAGTCAAAGGTTTGGACACACCTACTCATTCAAGAGTTTCTTTATTTGTACTATTTTCTACATTGTAGAATAATAGTGAAGACATAAAAACTATGACAACACATATGGAATCATGTTGAAACCAAAAAAAGTGTTAAATCAAATTATATGTTATATGAGAGATTCTTCAAAGTAGCCACACTTTTCCTTGATGACAGATTTGCACACTCTTGGCCTACTCTCAACCAGGTTCATGAGGTAGTCACCTGGAATGCATTGCAATTAACAGGTGTGCCTTCTTAAAAGTACATTTCTGGAATATCTTTCCTTCTTAATGTGTTTGAGCCAATCAGTTGTCTTGTGACAAGCTAGGGATGGTATGCAGAAGATGTCCTTTTACCAAATAGGACTAAGTCCATATTATGGCAAGAACAGCTCAAATAAGCAAAGAGAAACAACAGTCCATCTTTACTTTAAGACATGGTCAGTCAATCCTGAAAATGTCAGGAAATTTGTTTCTTCAAGTGCAGTCGCAAAAACCACCAGGCGCTATGATGGAACTGGCTCTCATGAGGACCGCCACAGGAAAGGAAGACCCAGTTACCTCTGCTGCAGAGGATACGTTCATTAGAGTTACTAGCCTCAGAAATTGCAGCCCAAATAAATCCTTCACAGAGTTCAAGTAACAGACACATCTCAACATCAACTAAATCTGAATCTGGCCTTCATGGTCGAAATGCTGCAAAGAAACTACTACTAAAGGACACCAATAAGAAAAAGAGACTTGCTTGGGTCAATAAACATGACATTAGACTGGTGGAAATATGTCCTTTGGTCTGATGAGTCCAAATTTGACATTTTCGGTTCCAACAGCTGTGTCTTTGTGAGACGCAGAGTAGGTGAACGGCTGATCTCCACGTGTGGTTCCCATCTTGAAGCATGGAGGAGGTGTGATGGTGCTTTGCTAGGGACACTGTCAGTGATTTATTTATAATTCAAGGCACACAACCAGCATGGCTACCGCAGCATTCTGCAGCGATTCGCCATCCCATCTAGGGCTGGGCAGTATACTGCTTTATTGCGATATACCAGTATTGATGTATGGGCCATTTTTTACTTTAACTTGTATACCAATATTTGAATGTTTGGTTTGTTAAATGTGATACGCCGTGTATAACGCCTATTTGTATAGTTTACTTCACAACTTGAGTCATATCTCTACACTTTCTCTATGCCGCTTTCCACACAGTCATAGCCACGCCGCCTGTCACTCAAGGAGCGCATTTGATGTTCCTCAACTACGGGACACTTGTGTTCAGTCTGCATGGTCAATGCAGCATATGCAACACTGTTGATGACAACAATGCAGTTGTCACTTGCTTCTTAATATAAGTCTACTAGAATTCTATAATTACACTATTAGTTTGTGTTTCTTACATCTGCAAACAGCTAGTTTGTCTTTTCTTAGCAAGTTGTTCCTAAATGCTAATCGCTAGCTAGCTAATAAAATGTACTAAGAGCAAGCATAATGATCTATACAGCCTGATAATACCAGTGATTGCGTAGACCTAAATCGGCATGTTTGTGCAACAGTGTCTTCTAAATGAAAGAAGCAAGCAAGAATATGTTAGCTACATTTAGTAGCTTAGAGAAAACATTCAATGTAGCCAAAGATTATAGGGTCCTTTAGGAAACAACTATCAACACATTAGTACCTACCATGTCACAATAACTCCTCCCTGGCATTTTCATTCGTTGTCATGTCAAACACTGTATTAAAAGTGCCCACTATTATATTCCAACTATATAATTAGAATAGACATTCTTCCCATGATTCCAACAGTTAACCCAAGTGTTTTGCTCTAAATCGCAAGTCAAATTGCAACATTAAGTTAAAAATAAGCCCCAGATTACTTGCCCATATTGTGCATTCCTATGTGGCAGTGTAAAAATTATCACAAATGCAGAAATTGATGAAAATTATGACTTTTTTGGAGTTGAAGTTGAACAGTATAAAGCAATAAGAATGGAGAAAGATCCATTGAAATCACTTAGAATTATTTGTTGCCACCCTAGGGTCACGCACTACTCAAAGAAAATTTAGAACTTTTATTATTAAAAAAACATCAAATACCGTCAATTTCTATCACCCAGCCCTAATCCCATCTGGTTTGTGCTTAGTGGGACTATCATTTGTTTTTCAACAGGACAATGACCCAAAACACCTCCAGGCAGTGTAAGGGCTATTTGACCAAGAAGCAGAGTGATGGAGTGGTGCATCAGATGACCTGGCCTCCACAGCCTCCCGACCTCAACTCAATTGAGATGGTTTGGACCGCAGAGTGAAGGAAAAGCAGCCAACAAGTGCTCAGCATATGTGGGAACTCCTTCAAGACTGTTGGAAAAGCATTCCAGGTGAAGCTGGTTGAGAGAATGCCAAGAGGGTGCAAAGCTGTCATCAAGGCAAAGGGTGGCGACTTTGAAGAATCTCACATTTATTTTGATTATTCTACAATGTAGAAAATAGTAAAAATAAAGAAAAACCCTTGATGAGTAGGTGTCCAAACTTTTGACTGGTACTGTATATACAGTATATGCGTTTGTACACAATTTAAAACAGAGAGACCATTCAGAGCAACATCATTGATGGCTTTCCTGCAAACACCTGAATCAACATGATGTAATGTGATATAAGGCAAATTAGCAAACTGTCTGTTGAAATCATAGACCTTATGGTTGAAATACAGAATACAAAACATTCAAGTAAATAGTGACCAATCAACGACCAGAAATAAACGGGGGCGTTACCTTGGTTGAGGTTTGAGAACTAGCTAACTAATGGGTATGCCAACTTCCTCATTCTGATGGAATGACAATCCACCATATATCATAATCGACAGGACAGATAGCTAAACGCGTAGTTAGCAAGTGATTTGTTACAGTTATTAAACTAGGTTGTCAGTATGTAAAACTGCCTAGTTGTTGTGTCCTGTTCCGGTGTGAAATTACAAGACAATTAACTAAGGGCCTCTACTTGTGAATGAATGTCTACAGTGGCTAACATTGCTGTCCAACAGCCGTGTGCAGTTCTTGGAAAACGAATAATTAGCTAGTAGCTAATTTCGATAGCATCGCATATCACTGCCATATAACGTTAGCCATAGCGAAACGTTTTTTGTAAATAATGTATATTATTCTGTGGCGATACTGTAAAAAATGTATGTTTACGGAACCGTATAGACAACTTAGCTAGCTAGCATACGCTCACTTTACGGCAACGCTAATAACATCACTCACCTTATCTATCGGTGCTGGGCGGTGTGCAGCCAAAGAGCGCGCCAGGGACAATACAGTGTTGAAATAGAAACCCCTCGTTCCTGCTCCTTTTGCAGACATGTTTATGAATCAAGACAAACTGGTAGTAAGAACATTATACAGCTTTTACCGCTGCGAAGAGGACAAGCTAGCACCCAACGTTAGTGCCTACTGCCTAGCAGACGGCCGTCACTAGTTACCACAGCCACAAGTTCATAATTATGGCTAAACCCCGCCTATTTCCAATAGGGTCCCGGAGGGTCTCTATGCTGCCACCTACTGATATGTAATCTCTCAGTGCAGAGCATCTCTTAGGAAAAGTGGGGGCTTTCGAAACGAACCACATAAGAAGTGGGGGTTTCGAAAGGAGTATTTTAACACTAGAAGCGCTGGAATTCCATAACTACTAGAACCGCAATGACTTGATATTTCAATTATATATTAATATTTCAAATATTTAAGTGATAATGCCCGAGAAGCCGGTGTTTGGAGGATATATTGGCACGGGTGTTGTTATTGGCCGGTAAACCGTGCCAATATATTCTCCAAACACCGGCTTCTCGGGCATTATCACATTCATACAATGGGTTATCAACATATTAAAATAATGATTTACATATTTTCATTAAAAACGTAATTTTTATGAATTTATTCATACTATATCTTCCTTCCACAAGATATAGTCCTGACACAAATCTAGGGTTGCTAACCTAGCCGGTTGGTCCTTCGTTCTATAGGTTCAGTTGCCAGAGTTGCGACCCAGTCGTTGTCTTTTTGTTCTGTATGAACGCGACCCAGTCGTTCATTCCGTACTGGCTGGCAACGTTCTTATCCCTTGCTAGCTAGCCAACTACAACTAACTTACATTCACGTCAAACAGTGCAGCTAGAATAACAACAAAGTAGCTGCATTTGCATTTACTCAAGCTGTTTTCTCGTGACATTTATTTGAAAACATCCATAACAATGAGTTAATGATGTGCGAATTCACCTGGCATAGAAAATGTGCTCTCTCATCAGGACACTTGTTCAGAGGATCGAGCCAACAACACAGCTAACACCATCACTTCAAACGGAAGCTGGAAAGACTGTAAACTATCTGCACTTCGTTTTGTTTTACCTGTTTTCTATTGATATTTCTTCATATAGAAATACAAATTATGCTGATTTATGATTTTGACTGGCTGAGAAAAGCTGCCTGCCTGTCTGTCTCATCCCGACTCCCGACATGTTCATTGCTATGTGACATCTGGAGATCGAATTTGAATATTGAAACAATGTTGGAGAGACAGACAGCAAGGTTTATACAAATCTCCGCTGTTGAAAACTAAATGTTAGTCTAAAAGAAATGTGAGATCATGTCTAAATGCTTTTTATAGTGGAGATCAAGTTTATAAATTGCCTGGCTGGGCTGATGAGACAGTGGATTGCGGTGGTAATTTGTGGAATAGACACCGGTTGGAATGCGGTTTTAACCAATCAGCGTCCAGGATTAGACCCACCCGTTGTATAATCAATAATAAATAATACATTCTAAAATGAATGCATTTTTGTGTTAAAATAAATCATAACAGGCCTCACGGGTGGCGCAGTGGTCTAAGGCACTGCTTCGCAGTGCTAGCTGTACCACCAGAGATTCTGGGTTCGCAGCCGTCCGTGACCGGGAGGCCAATGGGGCGGCGCACAATTGGCCCAGCATCGTTAGGGAGGGTTTGTCTGGCAGGGATATCCTTGTCTCGTCGCGCACTAGCGACTCCTGTGGCGGGCCGGGCGCAGTGCACGCTGACCAGGTTGCTAGGTGTACGGTGTTTCCTCCGACACATTTGTGCGGCTGGCTTTCGGGTTGGATGTGCGTTGTGTCAAGAAGCAGTGCGGCTTGGTTGGGTTGTGTTTCGGAGGACGCACGGCTCTCGACCTTCGCCTCTCCCGAGTCCGTACGGCAGTTGCAGCGATGAGACAAGTAACTGGACCCCTACAAACTACAACCAATTGGATACCACGAAAAAGGGGGTAAAATATATAATAATAAAAAAAATCATAACAAACTTCAGGACACCAAATGTAAATTGTAATCATTCAGAAAATATATTGATTGATCCGGAATTGTTCTCCTAATTTGTGGAATAGACACCGGCTGGAGTGTGGTTTTAACCAATCAGCGTGCAGGATTAGACCCACCCGTTGTATAATAAATAATACGTTCTAAAATTAATGCATTTTTATGTTAAAATAGTAGTTGGTGTAGTTGTTGAACCAGGCGAGGCAGTCATTTAAGAAACTAAGGCTGTTGAGTCTGCTGATAAGAATGCTGTGATTGACAGAGTCGAAAGCCTTGGCCAAGTCGATGAAGACGGCGGCACAGTATTGTCTTTTATCGATGGCGGCTATGATATCATTTAGGACCTTGAGCGTGGCTGAGGTGCACCCATGACCAGCTCGGAAACTAGATTGCATAGCGGAGAAGGTACGGTGGGATTCTAAATGGTTGGTGATCTGTTTGTTAACTTGGCTTTCAAAGACTTTAGAAAGGCAGGGTAGAATAGATATAGCTCTGTAACAGTTTGGGTCTAGTGTCAAAGGGGGATGACCGCGGCAGCTTTCCAATCTTTAGGGATCTCAGACGATACAAAAGAGAGGTTGAACAGGATAGTAATAGGGGTTGCAACAATTGCGTTGGATAATTTTCGAAAGAGAAGGTGCAGATTGTCTAGCCCAGCTGATTTGTAGGGGTCCAGATTTTGCAGCTCTTTCAGAACATCAGCTATCTGGATATGGGTGAAGGAGGAGCTGGGGAGGCTTGGGCAAGTTGCTGTGGGGTGTGCAGAGCTGTTGACCGAGGTAGGGGTAGCCAGGTGGAAAGCATGGCCAGCCGTAGAAAAATGCTTATTGAAATTCAATTATCGGTGGTGACAGTGTTTCCTAGCCTCAGTGCAGTGGGCAGCTGGGAGGAGGTGCTCTTATTCTCCATGAACTTTACAGTGTCCCAGAACTTTTTGGAGTTTGTGCTACAGGATGCAAATTTCTGTTTAAAAAAGCTAGCCTTTTCTTTCCTAACTGCCTGTGTATATTGGTTCCTAACTTCCCTGAAAAGTTGCATATCGCAGGAGCTATTCGATGCTAATGCAGTACGCAACAGGATGTTTTTGTGCTGGTCAAGGGCAGTCAGGTCTGGAGTGAACCAAGGGCTATATCTGTTATTAGTTCTACATTTTTTGAATGGGGCATGCTTATTTAAGATAGCAAAGATAGCACTTTTAAAGAATAACCAGGCATCCTCTACTGACAGAATGAGGTCAATATCCTTCCAGGATACCTGGGCCAGGTCGATTAGAAAGGCCTGCACGCTGAAGTGTTTTAGGGAGCGTTTGACAGTGATGAGGGGTGGTCGTTTGACCACGGACCCATTTTATTTTTTATTTTACCTTTATTTAACTTGGCAAGTCAGTTACTAGTCGGTTACTAGTCCAACGCTCTAACCACTAGGTTACCCGCCGCCCCATACTGACATAGGCGATGAGGCAGTGATCGCTGAGATCCTGGTTGAAAACAGCAGAGGTGTATTTAGAGGGCAGGTTGGTCAGGGTGATATCTATGAGGCTGCCCGTGTTTACAGATTTAGGGTTGTACCTGGTAGGTTCCATGATAATTTGTGTGAGATTGAGGGCATCTAGCTTAGATTGTAGGACGGCCGGGGTGTTAAGCATAACCCAGTTTAGGTCACCTAATAGTACAAACTCTGAAGATAAATGGGTGGCATTTAATTGACATATGGTGTCTAGGGCACAGCTGGGGGCTGAGGGGGGTCTATAACAAGCGGCAACAGTGAGAGACATATTTATGGATTTTGGTGGTGGATTTTTAAAACTAGACGCTCGAACTGTTTGGGCACAGAACTGGATAGCATGACAGAACTCTGCAGCTGAGGGAAGGACAGTGCTGAGGAAAGGACAGTGTACCGTCTAGCCATAACCCCAAGTACTTGTATGAGGTGACTACCTCAAGCTCTACAGCCTCAGAGGTAGTAATCACACCTGTGGGGAGAGAGGCATTCTTCTTACAAAACCACATGACCTTTATTTTGGAGGTGTTCAGAACAAGGTTAAGGGTAGAGAAAGCTTGTTGGACACTAAGAAAGCTTTGTTGTAGAGCATTTAACACAAAATCCGGGGAGGGGCCAGCTGAGTATAAGACTGTATCATCTGCATATAAATGGATGAGCGAGCTTCCTACTGCCTGAGCTATGTTGTTGATGTAAATTGAGAAGAGCGTGGGGCCTAGGATTGAGCCTTGGGGTACTCCCTTGGTGACAGGCAGTGACTGAGACAGCAGATTTTTTGACTTTATACACTGCACTCTTTGAGAGAGGTAGTTAGCAAACCAGGCCAAAGACCCCTCAGAGACACCAATACTCCTTAGCCGGTCCACAAGAATGGAATGGTCTACCGTATCAAAAGCTACGGCCATTGCTTAGAATCAATGGCAATGGTGACATCATTGAGGGCCTTTCAGGTTGCAGTGACACATCCATAACCTGAGCGGAAACCAGATTGCATACCAGAGAGAATACTATAGACATCAAGAAAGACAGTCAGTTGATCATTGACAAGTTTTTCCAACACTTTTGATAAACAGGGCAAAATAGAAATAGGCCTATAAAAATTAGGATCAACTTGATCTCCTTTAAATAAAAGACGAACCGTGGCTGCCTTCCAAGCAATGGGAACCTCCCCAGAAAGGAGAGACAGGTTAAAAAGGTTGGAGATCAGCTTGGCGATGATAGGGGCAGCAACCTTAAAGAAGAAAGGGTCTAAACCATCTGACCCAGATGGTTTTTTGGGGTCAAGTTTCATGAGCTCCTTTAGCACCTCGGACTCAGTGACTGCCTGCAGGGAGGAACTTTGTTGCGGGCAGGGGGAAAAGATGGAGAAGCATCTGGGATAGTCGCATTAGAAGGGGTGGGAGATGAGGGAATGTTGGACGGGCAAGGAGGCGTGGCTGAGTCAAATAGGAATCCTGACTTAATGAAGTGGTGATTAAAGAGCTCAGCCATGTGCTTCTTGTCAGTAACAACCACATCGTCAACTTTAAGGGACATGGGCAGCTGTGAGGAGGAGGGTTTCGTTTTCCAGAACTTCTTGGGGTTAGACCCACAGAGAGAGAATTGCTCCTTAAAGTAACTAACTTTGGCCTTCCGGCTAGCCTGAGTGCACTTATTTCTCATTTGCCTGAACGAGAGCCAGTCAGCCTGAGTATGCGTGTACCAAGCCTTTCGCCAAATGCAATTCTTGAGGTGGAGTAACTTTGCAAGATCATTGTCGAACCAGGGCCTGAACCTGTTTTTAATTCTAATTTTCTTTATGGGGGCGTGTTTGTTAACAATACCACTGAAAATATCAAAAAAGAAGGTCCAAGCGTCTTCGACAGAGGGGATCATGCTGATTCTATACCATTTTACAGAGGCCAAGGCCTGCTCATTAAAGTGTTACTAGGCTATCAATTGTCAAATTGAAAGATTGCCAATGCAAGCTGCACTTCAAGTCATCATACAAAGGGCCTTGAAAGCCAGACGTTTTGATTACTATATCCTATTGAAAATGGTGAATAAAAATTGTTATAATTAGCCTATTCTTGCCAAATAACTCTCCAAGTTGCGCAGATTGGCCCCTTTTCAAAATCCATTTTTCAGCAGAGTAATCAGATTTTCATAGAATGACCGTGATTTAACTTGTTCCTCAGGTGAGTATATCATGCAGCAATAGCCATTTGAAAAAATATCCTTTCTATTTTATCTGGTTATATTCCATTAGTGCAGGGGAATAGCCTATAGGCTATGTGTTTGATGTCTGCTAAATTAACAAGTTGATTTCATTGTAGTGGTGCAAGCCTATAGGCCTATGCTCACTAAGCATTGATTTACAAAAATGCAATTTAAAAAAATATATAAATCGCCTTAATATCAGAATGTTTTTTTTATGACCCTCCTAAACGAAATAATAATGGATTTATTTGGAATTGTGTACTATATGCTATATGGCTTTACAGACAGACGGCTGCTGCAAATCAATATTGTCTATTCCACTGTTAAATATGCATACGGTGACCGTCATGACGGTCAAAATAGTGCTAGACTGTAAAATACATATATTTAGGAAAAGTCAAGGACAGGTGGGTTCAAGGCAATAGGATGGAACTTCCACCTAGCGATCAGAGTTCAAAACTGAGCTATAAAGTGTGTTGAGTCACTAGGGGCAGGGAGGAGACATCCACCCTAGAGAGCCTGTTATGCTGCATGCAAGTAAAGTGAGCTCTAAAATAATGAGTATAATACTATCAGATAGGCCTATGTGGAGGCTGTGCTGTTGCTGTGTTAATTCATATGGTTATGATGTTTACTTGTGTTTATTTTCTGTTATTGTTACGTTCCTCTAAAACTGCTAGTGAAATTATTACATAAAAATGCAAGTTGAAATGTACATTGGTCTGTTTTATATATTTTTCTTCCTCCCACAAATAAACACTTTATTGATAATACATTCTTAGATTAAAAAAAGTATTCAGCTAACATTAGCTAGCATTTACATTTACGAAAAATGTAACGTTACATGCATGGCTCCCTGGAGGTAGACCTTTTTTTTTGCATAACTGAAATTCCTTACTGTCATCTCTGCAGACCATGATTAACTTCCGATAATTCAAACGACGTCTTGAGTGGCACCTTTCAAAACCCCCATACCTCCTTATATGGTTCCTTTCGAACCCCCCACGTCTCCTTATATGGTTATTTTCGAAACCCCCACTTCTCCTTATATGGTTCCTTTCGAAACCCCCACTTCTCCTTATATGGTTCCTTTCGAAACCCCCCACTTCTCCTTATATGGTTATTTTCGAAACCCCCACTTCTCCTTATNAAACCCCCACTTCTCCTTATATGGTTCCTTTCGAAACCCCCCACTTCTCCTTATATGGTTCCTTTCGAAACCCCCACTTCTCCTTATATGGTTCCTTTCGAAACCCCCACTTCTCCTTATATGGTTCCTTTCGAAACCCCTACTTTTCCTGAGAGATGTCATATGTGCAACCCATATGTGTCAGCTAAGGGATGCCTGCTCTGAAAGATGATGTCGCAGCTGGACCCCTCTCCCCATTTCTACAGTTTCTCTTCTTAAAATCTGATTTTAAATATGACCCTAATCTTAACTCTGCTAACTTTAAATTAAGATGTAATAATTGTTTGTCTTTGTGGCTGTGGTAATTAGTGACGACCCTAGCAGACACCAACATCTACAGCGAGCACGTGAGTTCAAGGTCAACAGAAAAATTTGTTGTTAATGGTATGTCAACATTATAAAGGTTTTGACTTCAAACAATTTGAGAACTCAACTGAATGGCAAATCATGTCTGTTGAGAACCAGAAATGTAAAAATTTAGGAATCACTTTAAAAAAAGATGATGTTTGTTGACCATGAATGTCTTTCAGTTTGTTGACAATGAGGGAATATTAGAAGCTTTTAGCAAAGCTAGTATTTACACACTAGCGTTGCTGGGAATTAGCTGGCAAAAAACAGAATAGTCCGCTGGAGCTAGATCCTTGTGCAGCGGAGAATTTGAGAAAACATCTAATGGAATGTATAATTAAACAGAATTTCCAAACGTGGGTCTGTTGTAGACCCATGCTATCAGAACTCAGGATAAGACCCAGATGCAGACAGCTAGAGTCACAGATGTTTATTGACCGAAACAGGGGGCAGGCAAAAGACAGGTCAAAGGCAGGCTGAGGTCTGTAAGCCAGGGCAGAGTCAATAAGGTACAGAACAGCAGGCAGGCTCGGGGTCAGGACAGGAAGCGGTACGTAAACAGGTCAGAGTCAGGAGGCAGGTATGGAACGGCAGGCAGGCTCAGGGCAGTCAGAATGGTCAGAACCAGGGAAACAGAACTTGAGACAGCAGGGTGCCAGGAAACTACACTGGTAAGACCTGACAAGACAAACTGGCAACAGAAAACACAGGTATAAATACACTGGGGATAATTGGGAAGATAGGCAGCAGCAGGATGGGGGTGGAGACAAGCACAAAGACAGGTGAAACAGATCAGGGTGTGACACATGCAGTTTCTCAGTGAGGTCAGTTCCTCTCTGCTTACCTTATGTCAAAATAAAAGTCACCCACAAGTTCTTGCTTTTTTTGTGCAGATATGGCGCAAGTAGATCTGAAGCAAGGCATATGTGTCACACACAAACATCTTTATAATGTAAGACATTAATGGAGGTTCTGGTGAGGTAGGAGGATTCCGCTGGTAGGACCTAGACTAGAGGATAACTGCTGCTCCTGTTTTTTATTTTTTTAACCTTTATTTAATAACTAGGCAAGTCAGTTAAGAACAAATTCTTATTTACAATGATGGCCTACACCAGCCAAACCCGGACGACGCTGGGCCAATTGTGCGCCTCCCTATGAGATTCCCAATCACAGCCGGTTGTGATACAGCCTGGATTCAAACCAGGGTGTCTGTAGTGACGCCTCAAGCACTGAGATGCAGTGCCTTAGACCGCTGTGCCACTTGTTATAAGATGCAGAGTAGACACACTTTGAAAACCAATCCTGTCATAATAGGCTTAACAGACTAATCTTGTACACAATCTTTTATACTCTTTAATGCACACATGGCATATTCACAATCCCAAAGGCAAATGTTCCAAATGTCTCTCTTCAGAGAGACAATCTGCAATGACTGTGTACGTGATCTTTCAATAAAACATGCTTACACAAGATCTTGTCTAAGAGCATCAAAAATTGATGTATTTTTCATTGGGTAGATAACAGTGGCAAATGTCTTGTTTCATGTAAAACATCTATTAGGTTTTGCTAAATATAAACAGGGTCGGTTCTTGCCTTTTGGGGGCTAATTGCTAACAGGTTGAGAGCTTCAAGTTCCTTGGCATCCACATCACCAACACCAACAAACTAACATGTGATTTGATTTGATTTGAGTGACTGTCAGTGACTGATATAAGAGATAAATTCCTGATGCACAACCAAACTTCGACTTACACCTACTGTATTCTACTATTCTAACTCAACAGTAAATTGAGACCTCGACTGAGTAAAAAAACGTTAAAAAAACATGTTGCAGTTTTAAAGAAAGTTTTCTTCAGTTCTACATATTTTGCCATGGGGCGGAGAGAAAATGTTACAATTTTATAAAACATTTCATGCAATTCTACTCATTTTGCAATGGGACAGAGAGAAATAAATTGCAATTTCACAGCAAATTTCCAGCAATTCTACCAATTTTGCCATGGGGTGGAGATACATTTGTTTCTTCAGTTTAAAGCAAATTTCCTGCAATTCTACAGAGGGAGGGGGGTGGCCTGGAGGTCAGGGACCCTGGGCAGGGCCGGTATTCGGACATGATTATTACAAGTTTAGATAGCTGGTTAGACTAATTTACCAACCTGACAATTGTTATCTGACATGGCTAATTGAGTGACTGTCAGTAACCATGTTTCAATCCACAGTTTTCAAGCGAGTAAAGTCTGATCATATAAAAAATTATCGACAGCTGTGATGGAAACGGGAAGTTTCGGTGTAATTTTATAAATGCCGACACATAATTTGTTCGTTCGACATAGTGGGATATTTTTGTGTCTGTAAAATGTATTATACGGGAAATGTCAATGGAACGCCTTTATGCCCAAATATTGATATAACCATCATATCGAAGTAAATTTGGAGTCACGCTCCCACTACGACTCAGGAAACTATGCAGTTTATTAGGCTACAGATGACATTAGTTAAGATGAACTTCACAGGGTGGTGAAAGTGCAAGGTGATGGTCTTGATGCTCCTTTCCATTAAATATCGAGGGTCTTATTCTGGTGATACGATGATCGACGCTTGACTGCCGTTTGACAAATAAAAATATTATCGCTCTTATCCTTAATAATCTCATCATGTAGACTATACTAGATAGTATTTCTATAGTATACTATAGAAATACTATCTTATTACATTACATTTAAAATAAATATCTTATTGTCCTTGTCTATTACTGTTCTGTACTTTGTCATGTATTTGTACGTTTTATGTGGATCCCAGGAAGAGCAGCTGCTGCAGGCTAAACTAAACAAGAAAACCCTCACAGCCTACCCGCACTGTAGCTGCGAGCTGTTGGTCAGCGCGCATGTCTCAAGACCAAAGCAGGCACATTCGCTATTTAATGCAATAGTTTTTGTGACAAACCTATCGGTAGAGTTGAAAATGCTATGGAAACAAAACGTTTTATTCGGTACATGAAAATTTAAGTGAAAAGGTACATTTTGTGTGCACTACGTCATCACACACTGATTTTTATCCGTCGATTTAGTGGAAATACACCACTGGTGGGAAAATGACCATATTTTATTTATGCAGATTCTAGAATATTCACATGAAAATCTGTCGCCAATTGGATGGAAACATAGCTAGTGACTGTCATAATAGAAAAATTGTTGACGCACAACCAAATTTTGAACTGGCACCTTGTGTATTCTAACTCTCAACAGTAAACTGACAGCTGGAATGAGTTTATGCTGTTTATGCCTGGAGCCGCCCTGAATATTAATCTAGTCATTATAAATAAAAAATCTGTGTCCCCACCCCCTCCACACTACCAAGAAAATATGTAATCATAAATTGTAAATCAAAGACATTTATACATACTCTATAACTGACAGGGAACATTACCAGACAACATCTCATCACATTGAATTACTCAAGGCTGCATTATGATAGTGTCTGGTGAGCTATACTGTCAACTAGTACCAGTAGATCTAATCATATTTGCCAATAAAAACATCTCAGCAAGGCCTCATTGCACTGTGTTACTGTCTATATTAAATAAAAACAATTCAGTTATTGTATCATATGACAGTAATGAAGAACTGACCCAGTTAAGACATACAACATTAAACATTTCAACATTAAACATCTTATACCAGATTTCTAAAACAATCATGAGATACACTTGCAGGCACTTTCATACAACATTCAACCCACCCAAATAAACAATCATTATGTAAATATATTTCTGATGTTTCACATTTGCAATTGCAAAGTTCATCACCCTCACCAGCATCTCAATCTTGGTCATTGTTTTTATGGAATTAACTTTAAAAAGTGTTGGTGCATTCTGCAGAATGTCTGAGTATACCGTATGACATGTACATCTCTGTATTTGACGGACACCAAAAACAGGCTATTCACCACTACAGAATTAGTAGAATGAGTAGCAATTAAACACTGAGTTCTAATTCTATGGTCACAACAATTATGGTTACTACATATAGGGTGCGTTCGTAAATTCACTCTGGCTATCTACTCCGATTTCAGAGCACTCTGGTCTGAGTGTGCCACAGAACAGAATAACTGACGAATTTACGAAAGCACCCATAATAGTGTTCTACCATAAAGATATCTCTGAATATAACAATCTATAAGGCATTGTGATGTAATAGCACTCAGGTATGTAAAGCAGCTAAAACATTTCAGACCTGCATTAAACCTGGACAATAAAACTCATATGACCCGTGAACAAACAGACATGTCTGTTATACTGCTATTAGGGGAAAACGATGGTCTCTACCAGACCCATTTCACCGGGTAATACCATTTCCTGTTAAATGTACACCGTGGCCCTTGAAGTTAAAAGCCTCTGTGATCCTCCTCTGTTTTTTCAAGTGTTTTCTGTTGATCTACATCACATCATTTGGGGTTTTATAAGTATAATTTCATTTTTGATTAAGTCAAGTATGTTAACGTACAACATAAGATTATAATAATAGCCATTAGTGAACTGAAGCACCGTCCGTCTACGACACTTCTCTGGAATGACACAGTGTTCCCATATTTCAGTCACTTAGGCCCAATCCCTCACCCTACCCCCTGTGCCCTTGCTAAATCCCCCTTGCAGATCTTAAGATCAAAGACAGTAGGTATAAACAATATGATAGTAGTGTTCCCAATAGGATCCTATAGCACCCTAGGTGAAGTGCACTTAACCATCAAAGTAAACAAGGGTAGGGGACAGAGAACAACTTTCTGGAATGAAATACAGAGAGTCATGTCAGATCTGTGAGGTGGTTGCTAGTCATAGATAACCTAAGGAAACGGCAAAAGGATTGGGTTTGGAATCAGGCCATAGTTATGATGTCAACGGGCCTTCCCGGCCGTTCCCTGCTCCGCTGGTCGTCACGGAAATGTGGTCTTAGTCCGTCTTCCAAACTTTGTTGAGGACCTTCACCACCTCCTCATAGATGATGAAGACGATAGCTACGTCCATACACACCCTGCCCAGCCTGGGGACTGTACCCTTATAGAACCTGGGGAGAGAGGGAGGAAATAATGAATGACGGAAAGAGGCGAAGGGCAGACACAGGGTCAATACCATTATCTGTCTGATAAAAATAGATGAAAATGAGACAGGAGGTCACAAAGTTAGTGTGTACAGAGATACTTACGCTTTAGGTCCCTCATGCTTCATGATCTTGGCGGCACAGTCCAGGGTGCTTTTGTACTTGTGAGCCTCCAGACCCTGTTAGAGGAGAGACAGACGGGGTTCACTTAACAATATGATACAATACATGTATAGAGAAAGATCTACAATTCACTGCATGTGACCAGGTCATTAATCATGGCAGTGTCTACCTGCATCCTGGTTTTGATGACATCAAGAGGAGTGTTTCCAAATACACTGACAGCTCCAGCGAAGGCTCCGAATGCTCCCGTGACCAGAGGGTTAATGGCCTTGTTAGGGTCATCACCTAGGAAACGGACAGGGAGAGACAGAGCAGTGAGACTCTCTGGATACACACACAGGTAAACAACACACACATATACACAGAAGACAAGGATTCAAACTAAGTCGGTCACACACACACCTTTATACCAGTTCCTTAGAGAGGTCATAACGTAGAAGCGGATGGCCTGGTTGGATCCCTGTTTCAGTACCGTGGCTGTCAGACCCTGGTACGTTCCCCTCAGGCCTGGAAGAGACATAGACAGCACAACACCACAACACATCAACACACAGCCAATAACCATCCCACAACCTTCCGTCCAATTACCATAAAATAACCATCCAACGGCCATTTCAGTTGGTGAGACCAGAACAAATAACTGTCCAGCAGATAGCAGTAACTACTCCCTCTTCCCTTCACTAGTCTCTTTCAACCAGTGGAGAATGACTCCCCTCTCATTGAAGCCACGGAATTTCAAGGCCAAACTCGGTACCACAGATAGAACAATGAGTCAGATATTTCACCGGATGTATAAGTGTGAAGCATCCGCTTGGTGTTTCCACTCACTACCAAATATGGTGATGAGAGGAAGGCCAGTGGCCGGCAGTGGGAGAAGACATAGCGAGATGGATTTTGGCTGACATAATGCTAATTTTCTCATTGAGGAAACATTTTTATCTCAATACAGTTTTTTGTTCCCTAAACCAGAATCTGTTATGAATAGACTGGACTAAGTTTTGTAGATTTGACCCTTTGCCAAAGAAAAAAAAATGCAGTTGTTTAGAAAGAGTGCAAGGGCAAATTGAGTTACTGCACATCACAGAGTAGATGTTCCCTAATGGAAATATGCGAATACATGCTAGAACGTGCCAATAGGATCTCGTTAGCTCGTGCTTGGCTCTGCACCCCTCCTTGCTTGTTCTGCCCACTATGACTAATTTGTTCCCATTGGAAACGACAGGCTGCGGTGTATCTTGGATTAGTTATAAAAATTGGCGGTATTGTTAGCAGAAAACCAGATCCCCCTATTAGGTGAATGGAAAAATGTCAATCCTCGTGTTACCTTCTGTTCTGATGATCTCCCTGACTCCATGGAAGAATCCCCGGTACTTTGGGTTGGCTGACGACTGGTCATGGATGAACTTTACCTGAAATGACACATGTGGACGACATGGATTCAAATTATATACAGATCTTTATTGACATCGACACATGCAAATAACTGTTTAGGATTTCTTAAAACATTTTAAGACACATACCTTGACTGTCTCCATGGGGCAGACCACCACCACAGCCTCAGCCATTCCTGCCCCCAGACCACAGAAAAGACCTCGGGTACTGTCCAGCTTCCCATTCTCATCACGCATCTTATTACTGAGGAACTCAAACATACCAAACCTGATAGAGAGAGCGGTTGTCAGGGACATAGAAAAGATTTACAGAGACAGATAAACAGTGTGTGGTGTAGTGTGGTTGTATGTGTGTGTAGTACCTGACAGCTGCTTTGGGTATGGAGCCATAGAGCAGTGAGCTGAGCCCTCTGTACAGACCCCTCACCCCATGACCGTCTACCGTCTGCTTCACACAGTCAACTACAGGAAAGGAAAGGAAAAGGGAGAGAGAGAATCAGGGTGAGAAAGGACAAACATACACAGTCAACTGCAGATATTTCAACTCGGCTTGAGGTATTTTGTGCATAGTGTTTTGTGCACGTTACATGTGGAACATTCAATAGTATTAACAAAAAGTAATGCATGGATATAGGAAAGTGTTAGTGACAGTCACGGTGCTTGCATCTACGTAGGTTGGCATTTGTTGCCATGACTCATGTACTGGAGGCAGCTCTGCAGAGTGGTCACTAGATGGCACAGCCACAAAGTCAGCAAATCTGATTTCATCCCGAGTGGCGCAGTGATCTAAGACAATGCATCTCAGTGCTTGACGCGTCACTACAGACCCTGGTTCGATTCCAGGCTGTATCACAACCGGCCATGATTGGGAGTCCCCATAGGGCGACGCACAATTAGTTCAGCTTCGTCCGGGTTAGGGTTTGACCGGGGTAGGCCGTCATTGTAAATAAGAATTTGTTCTTAACTGACTTGCCTAATTAAATAAAGGTTAAATAAAATACATAAAAAAAAAAAAATGGTTTTACCACACTGCTAACCTAACCTTAAATTAAGACCAAAAAGCAAACTTTTATCTTCATAAATATTTACAATTTTGACAATTTTGACTTTGAAGCCAGCCCATCTAGCAGAAGCCGATCAGTTCTGCCTTCAGGGTAAAACTCATGACAATAAACAACTTGCCGCTTCTACAGTTAAGAGTTCATGAGTATGAACTCAGAACTGACTGACAAACATGTTGCTCCAGAGCAGCTCCAGGCCAAAGTCCACTGACTCTAAACACACAGATAACACAGCTAGGCACCCACACACACACACACCTCAGGAAAGTGTAGAGCCAGTGTAGACCCATTTAGTACAGATCCCTGGCTCAAGGCTTTTCATTAATCTGCCAGGTAAGGTCTACTGCAAACAGCTATCTCTGTTTCAATGTGTGCCAATGATGGACTGTTAATGCTATTACTGGTAACAATATAGGAAATCATGTAAAAGTAACGAAATAATTCACTTTCCTGTTTGGGAGAAACTGTTGGAACAGATACCCACCAATGCCTTTATATCTGGGAGGGTTGGCCTTCTCATCCAGCTGCAGCTGAGTCTTCACATACTCTGTAGGGAATGTAATACAGATCTCTATTCCTCCAGCAATACCACCTAGAGAGAGACAGAGTGTTATGGTTGGGCTGATCACTATACCCCCTGCTCAATCTGAAACAGACACAAGTTCTCAGTTAAAGATACAGTGCCCCCCAAAAAGTATTCATATCCCTTGACTTATTCCACATTTTGTGTTAGACTGAATTCAAAATTGATTCAATAAAATACAATTCTCACCCATCTACAAACAACACCCCATAATGACAAAGTGAAAACATGTTATTAGATATTTTTGCAAATGTATTGAAAATTAAATAAAGAAATATTTAATTTACATAAGTATTCACAACCCCGAGTCAATACTTTGTAGAAGCACCTTTGGCATCGATTACAGCTGTCTTTCTGGGTAAGTCTCGAAGAGCTTTCCACACCTGGATTGCGCAACATTTGCCCATTATTCATTTTCAAAATTCTTCAAGCTCTGTCAAACTGGTTGTTGATCATTGCAAGACAACAATTTGCAGGTCTTGCCATAGTTTTTACTTAAATGTACTTGAAAATCTAACTAGACCACTCAGGAACATTCACTGTCTTCTTGGTAAGAAAATTCAGTGTAGATTTGGCCTTGTGTTTTAGGTTATTGTCCTCCTGAAAGGTGAATTCAACTCACAGTGGAAAGCAGACTGAACCAGCTGTTCCTCTAGGATTTTGCCTGCAATCAGTTTATTTTTTATCCTGAAAAACTCCTCAGTCCTTAACGATTACAAGCATACCCAGATCACGATGCAGCCACCACTATGCTTGAAAGTATTGAGAGTAGTATTCAGTAATTTGTTGTATTGGATTTAACACTTTGTATTCAGGGTAAAAGTACATTTTAATTTTTTGCAGTTTTACTTTAGTGCCTTGTTGCAAACAGGATGCATGGTTTGGAATATTTTTATTCTGTACAGGCTTCATCTCTTTTCACTCTGTCAATTAGGTTAGTATTGTGGAGTAAGTATCATGTTGTTGAACCATCCTCAGTTTTCTATCACAGCCATTAAACTCTAACGATTTTAAAGTCACCATTGGCCTCAGTGAAATCCCTGAGCAGTTTTCCTTCCTCTCCGGCAACTGAGTAAGAAAGGACGCCTGTATCTTTGTAGTGACTGGGTGTATTGATACACCATCCAAAGTGTAATTAATAACTTCACCATGCTAAAAAGGCTATTCAATGTTTTTTAATTTTTTATTAATCCATCTACCAATAGGCGCCCTTCTTTGCAAGGCATTGCAAAACTTCCTTGGTTGTGGTTTAATCTGTGTTTGAAATCCACTGCTCGACTGAGGGACCTTACAGATAGATAATTGTATGTGTGGGGTACAGAGATGAGGTAGTCAATCAAAAATCATGTTAAACACTATTATTGCACACAGAGTGAGTCCATGCAACTTATTATGTGACTTGTTAAGACATCCCCCCCACGAACTTAAGGCTTGACACAACAAAGGGGTTGAATACTTATTGACTCTAGACATTTCAGCTTTTCGTTTTTATTAAAGTTCCAAAAACATTATTCTACTTTGACATTATGGGGTATTGTGTGTAGGCCAGTGACAAAAAAAAACTATATTTAATCTATTTTAAATTCAGGCTGTAACAACAAAGCGTGGAAAAAGTCAAGGAGTGTGAATACTTTCTGAAGGCACTGTAGATGGGTCTTCTCTGCTAGCTGAATGTCATCCTTTTATGTATAGCATGTGTTATTACTGCATTCACAAATAAAATGTAATAATATTATAAATAATAAAAGTGTTTCAATAACTTAACAAATTAAAAAGATCAGTGTAGGAGGACTTTTCTCTGTAACTGTAGTTGTATTGGTAACCTCATGGTTCCACCTTAACAGCAGTAGCTCCACACATCTGCAGTTGAACAGCAAACAGAAAGAAGGTCTCTGATTGGTTAAACTGGGATTCTGCCCACAGTATACTCCCCTCTGTGCTGTTCCTGATCAGTGGGGGTGTGACAAGTCGTCTCTAGTTACCACAGCCACAGTCATAAACCTGCCTATTTCTACAATGTATCTTCTTTAAATGTGATTTTAAACCTAACAATAACCGTAACCACACTGCTAACCTTATGTCTAAGCCTAACCTTAAATTAAGATCAAAAATCTCATTTTTGTTTTCATTGATTTTTACGATAAATCCAATTTTGACTTTGTGGCTGTGGTAACCGGAGTTCTCCACTGGAACAGAGAAAGTAGTACACACATAGGGTGCATTCCTCTGCCCGGGCGTTAGTGACGCATGCCAGATCTTACAACGCCTGGATAGGTATTTTACATATCAGCTAACCACATCACACTGTATGTTATAGCAATCTGGCGCCCGCGGCACAGTCAATGATGTGGCACACAACCAGCAACAGCACTTCTTCAACCTCAGGATGCTGAAGAAATTCGGCTTTGCCCCCGAGCCACACCCTGTTCCCCCCGCTACCATCTAGAAGGCGGAGACAGTTCAAGTGCATCAAAGCTGGGACCGAGAGACAGCTTCTATCTCCAGGCCATCAGACTGTTAAATAGTCACCACTAGCCAGCTTCCACCCAGTACACGGACCTGAACTTTAGTCACTGTTACTAGCCGGCTACCACCCCGTACTCTACCCTGCACCTTAGAGACTGCTGCTCTGTGTATATAGTCATTGAACTGTATTCTAGTCAAGGCTTATCCTGTATAACTACTGCTGTATACAACTTTTCTATTCATATACTGCCAATAATGTCTATACAAACCATCATATACATACAGTTGAAGTCGGAAGTTTACATACACCTTAGCCAAATACATTTAAACTCAGTTTTTCACAATTCCTGACATTTAATCCCAGTAAAATTCCCTGTCTTAGGTCAGTTACGTTCACCACTTTATTTTAAGAATGTGAAATGTCAGAATAATAGCAGAGAGAACGATTTATTTAAGCTTTTATTTCTTTCATCACATTCCCAGTGGGTCAGAAGTTTATATACACTCAATTAGTATTTGGCAGCATTGCCTTTAAATTGTTTAACTTGGGTCAAACGTTTCGGGTAGCCTTCCACAAGCTTCCCACAATAAGTTGGGTGAATTTTGGCCCATTCCTCCTGACAGAGCTGGTGTAACTGAGTCAGGTTTGTGGGCCTCCTTGCTCACACATGCTTTTTCAGTTCTGCCCACAAATTTTCTATAGGATTGAAATCATGGCTTTGTGATGGCTACTCCAATACCTTCACTTTGTTGTCCTTTAGCCATTTTCCCACAATTTTGGAAGCATGCTTGGGGTCATTGTCCATTTGGAGGACCCATTTGCAACCAAGCTTTAACTTCCTGACTGATGTCTTGAGATGTTACTTCAATATATCCACATCATTTTCCTGCCTCATGATGCCATCTATTTTTCAAAATGCACCAGTCCCTCCTGCAGCAAAGCACCCCCACAACATGATGCTGCCACCCCCGTGCTTCACGGTTGGGATGGTGTTTTTTGGCTTGCAAGCCTCCCCCTTTTTCCTCCAAACATAACGATGGTCATTATGGCCAAACAGTTCTATTTCTGTTTCATCAGACCAGAGGACATTTCTCCAAAAAGTATGATCTTTGTCCCCATATGCAGTTGCAACCGTAGTCTGGCTTTTTTATGGCGGTTTTGGAGCAGTGGCTTCTTCCTTGCTGAGCGGCCTGACGGCTGCGTGGTCCCATGGTGTTTATACTTGCGTACTATTGTTTGTACAGATGAACGTGGTACCTTCAGGCATTTGGAAATTGCTCCCAATGATGAACCAGACTTGTGGAGGTCTACAATTTATTTTCTGAGGTCTTGGCTGATTTCTTTTGATTTTCCCATGATGTCAAGCAAAGAGGCACCGAGTTTGAAGGTTGGCCTTGAAATACATCCACAGGTACACCTCCAATTGACTCAAATTATGTCAATTAGCCTATCAGAAGCTTCTAAAGCCATGACATCATTTTCTGTCATTTCCCAAGCTGTTTAAAGGCACAGTCAATTTAGTATATGTAAACTTCTGACCCACTGGAATTGTGACACAGTGAATTATAAATTAAATAATCTGTCTGTAAACAATTGTTGTAAAAATTGTGTCATGCACAAAGTAGATGTCCTAACTGACTTGCCAAAACTATAGTTTGTTAACAATAAATTTGTGGAGTGGTTGAAAAACAAGTTTTAATGACTCCAACCTAAGTGTATGTAAACTTCTGACTTCAACTGTACATGTATATACTTATATTCCGGACTCTGACATTGCTCATTCTAATAATTTAGATATTTCTTAATTCCTTTATCTTTATTTTTTTTTTTGGGGGGGGGGGGTTTTGCTTACATCGTCAGGTATGTTTTTTTTTTAAATAGCCTAGTGGTTAGAGCGTTGGGCCAGTAACTGAAAGGTTGCTGGATCGAATCCCCGAGCTGACAAGATAAAAATCTATTGTTCTGCCCCTGAACAAGGTAGTTAACCCACTGTTCCCCAGTAGGCCGTCATTGTAAATAAGAATTTGTTATTAACTGACTTGCCTAGTTAAATAAAAGGTTAAATGTATTAATTAAACCTTTATTTAACTAGGAAAGTCAGTTAAGAACAAATTCTTATTCACAATGACGGCCTACCCTGGCCAAACCCGGACGATGCTGAGCCAATTGTGCGCCGTCCTATGGGACTCCCAATCACGGCCAGATGTGATACAGCCTGGATTCGAACCAGGGACTGTAGTGATGCCTCTTGCACTGAGATGCAGTGCCTTAGACCACTGCGCCACTCGGGAGCCCAGTGGCACTGCACTGTTGGGGCTAGGAACATAAGCATTTGGCTACACCTGCGATAAAATCTGCTAAATATGTGTACGAGACCAATAGAATTTGATTTGATGCATGCAACGTCTTAGCAGGGGACCGCGAGCTAGAGCTACACACACTCAGTGACAGAGTCATCACAGACATATAGAGTTTGTCGCCGGTAGCAACCTAAAATTTATTTGATAATTTAGCATTCTCAACCACTGATCTCTAACCAGTTGTAACTAGGCTAAACACTCACCATGGAAAAATCTGTTAGATTTGGAGTTGGGAAAGCTGACTCTAAACCTGTGTGTGTGTTTGGGAAACGTCCTGGTTGAACCTCAACCACAACCCCATGCTGCTGCTTCTGAAAGAGACATTTGTTGAGGCTCTGGACTCCAAGCATGCATTTCACCTCAACATACAGACATGCTGGTCCGTCAGTCCCACACAGGAACGGACATGCAACAATCTCCACAAACACACAAACTCTCACGCAAATTATCTTGCTATTACACAGTAGGTTCGAAATTCTGCCCAGTACCTTCCGTCATAAAGTTAGATATTTATAATTAGCCATGTCTAACGGTTTCCTCATAACAGGACAGGAGAAAGACAACCAGTTTGTCAGGTCTGACTACTGAGATTGTAATAGTCTCTGGGCTAATAGACAGCTTAGCTGACTGGTCTCTGGTGGGAGGGAAACATTCGAGCACACACACACTTATTTTCTTGCAAAGGAAAGTGTGCAAACAAAACACGCTGAAATAAATGCTCGTGCAACAATGATACTTCAATATGAGTTGACTTTTGAACTGACCTACTACAACTCTCTATGTTGAGAAAGAAGGGCTCAGAGTTAAGGATAAGGAGCAAGCCAAAATACTGCATATCCAGATATAACGTAATCTGTGTAGATGAGGGTGTTGAAGACCATAGTTTATGCTCAACAACATTACCAATTAATTGAATATACATTTATGGCACATTTTACTGGGTCTGAGTGCTTTGCATTCTATGGGGGTGATCAAGTACAAAAAATGCACTAAAAAGTGAACAGTGAAGAAAGAAAATAGAAGAAAAAAAATGAAAGGACAACCCTACCTTCAGCATGCGCCCCTGGCCCTGGTCTAAGCTGGTCGGGTGAAAGGATGTTGTAATCCAGCTGCACGTGTGCGTGTGTGTGTGCTCTCTGAACTGCAGAAGTGTGTGGATTTATGCTGTGTCATCATGGTTCATGGATTCAGTAACACAGCACTGCACTGCAGGCCCCAGCCCCCTGCCAAGCACTCACATTATTGGGTGAATCTCACTGGATTCCTTTCATCTCCTTTCCTTCATTTCGGTTTGACTGTGAAAGCACTTACTGGTAGACATCCAATCATATTGCTCTCATCTATTCTGTGAGTTAAAATGAGTGGGCCCCTATAACTCACGTTTCACTCCAGGTGAAAGCATAGTAGTTGACTGACACCGATAGACCTAAAAAAAAGACTGATGTCTTGAGATGTTGCTTCAATATATCCACATCATTTCCCTTCCTTACGAGGCCATCTATTTTGTGAAGTGCACCAGTCCCTCCTACAGCGAAGCATCCCCACAACATGATGCTGCCACCCCCGTGCTTCACGGTTGGGATAGTGTTCTTCAGCTTGCAAGCGTCCCCCTTTTTCCTCCAAACATAACGATGGTCATCATGGCCAAACAGTTCTATTTTTGTTTCATCAGACCAGAGGACATTTCTCCAAAAAGTATGATCTTTGTCCACATGTGCAGTTGCAAACCGTAATCTGGCTTTTTTATGGCGGTTTTGGATCAGAGGCTTCTACCTTGCTGAGCGGTCTTTCAGGTTATGTCGATATAGGACTCCTTTCACTGTGGATATAGATACTCTTGTACCCGTTTCCTCCAGCATCTTCACAAGGTCCTTTGCTGCTGTTCTGGGATTGATTTGCACTTTTCGCACCAAAGTACGTTCCTCCCTAGGAGACAGAACGCGTCTCCTTCCTGAGCGGTATGACGGCTGCGTGGTCCCATGGTGTTTATATTTGCGTACTATTGTTTGTACATATGAACATGGTACCTTCAGGCATTTGGAAATTGCTCCCAAGGATGAACCAGACTTGTGGAGGTCTACAATTTATTTTCTGAGGTCTTGGCTGATTTCTTTTGATTTTCCCATGATGTCAAGCAAAGAGGCACCGAGTTTGAAGGTAGGCCTTGAAATACATCCACAGGCACACCTCCAATTGACTCAAATTATGACAATTAGCCTATCAGAAGCTTCTAAAGCCATGACATCATTTTCTGGAAAATTACCAAGCTGTTTAAAGGCACAGTCAACTTAGTGTATGTAAACTTCTGACCCACTGGAATTGTGATACAGTGAATTATAAGTTAAATAATCTGTCTGTAAACATTTGTTGGAAAAATTACTTGTGTCATGCACAAAGTAGATGTCCTAACCGACTTGCCAAAACCATAGTTTGTAAACCATAGTTTGTGGAGTGGTTGAAAAATGAGTTTTAATGACTCCAACCTAAGTGTATGTAAACTTTGACTTCAACTGTATATAATATTCAAAAATTATAGTACCTAACATCCAATTTGGACCAAATGTTTTGCTAACAATGAGTAAGACATGAGGAGTCCAAAGAAGTGGTCAAAAGCCCTACACCCCAAGCCAATCCCACCCCAACAATGAGTATATAGTATCATTACTCTATCTTTGACAAGTAGTATGGAGCTGCGGTTGGGAGTATTGTTTCTTCATCCTATGTAATGTATTCTCAGCAACAACAAAAAAATATGTTTTATTCATGTTTAGAGGAATTAGTCATTGAATTTGTTGGGTTTATGTCCCAAATTACATACTGGTTTTCTTACAGGGTAAGTTTTTGAACCAGGTATGACAGCAACCCATTCTTTGGTTTTGTTTACCTGGCCACTGATTCAAATGCTAACTTTATATAATTTGTGGCACAAATCCAATGCAAGTCATTTGCATGGCAAAGAGGGATTTTTCAATTAATTGCAATTCATCTGATCACTCTTCATAACATTCTGGAGTATATGCAAATTACCATCATACAAACTGAGGGAGCAGACTTTGAAAATTAATATTTGTGTCATTCTTGTGTCCCACCCACCCACCAACCCCTCTTTTACGCTACTGCTACTCTGTTCATAATATATGCATAGTCACTTTAACCATATCTACATGTACATACTACCTCAGTCAGCCTGACTAACCGGTGTCTGTATGTAGCCTCGCTACTGTATATAGCCTGTCTTTTTACTGTTGTTTTATTTCTTTACCTACCTATTGTTCACCTAATACCTTTTTTGCCCTATTGGTTAGAGCCTGTAAGTAAGCATTTCACTCTAAGGTCTACACCTGTTGTATTCGGCGCACGTGAAAAATAAACTTTGATTTGATTCTCAACTTTTGGCCACGACTCTACTCTGAGAAAGGGATAGAACAGCCAACCATTATCGCTGTTGGCACCAAGTGTTCTATAAAATTCAAACAAATTCTTTCCTAGATTGGAACTTTGTAAATGTTTTGTGTCTGAAACCAAGTTTGCCAGATTCTGTAACTTTAGTGTTATGGCACACTCCACTCAGCCCCCATTCCTGTGAGAGGAAAGCCTGCCTAACTTCCATTCATAAGCCATGTTAACCGAGCTCTGCTGGACTGAGGAGAGGGGGATTCAGTAGGATCATGGGGTCAGTAATTATCAGAGAAAAAGGACCACGACATGCATCTAATTAACTCTATACACCCTGGAACTTTCAGCCAGAGCATGTGTCCTTGATTAGAACAGACACACCGCTCGCTCACACACACACATTGAAGTAAAGGCTCAAAGGGCAAATTGATAGTAGTAATTCAACAGATGGAGCCAAAACCATAGTTAAAGTGAGTAGGATTTCGCTGAACACTTCGAGGTTACTACAGTTTAAAGACAACCCAGGCTTAGACATGGTAGACTCTTATTTTAGGTTTTATTTCCAAACAATTTAATACTGTCTTGTATTCCTTAAGTCTCATATATGTTCAATAATTATCATATTGCAGCATCTTGTCAAGAACAGCACATGATATGGGTTGCTATATTGTAATCTAAGTCTGACTCGAAGATACCTTCATGAATTGACGCTAAAGGTAGTTAGCGTCTATGAATGGGCCACTTACTCCCTAGCAACTGAATGACATGTAGTTCATGACTAAATGAAGAAAAAAAATGACTGAATGGATTAGTAGACTCTCAAATAACTCACTACACTAACAAAACTCACCACTCCCATAGCAAGCACTATAGGCAGGCAATCGTGTTTAAATATATTGCTACAATATAACAAACTGCCACTCGACAAAAGTAAAAAGAAGCCCATGTAGAATACCCTGCATTGTCACAGTGACAATGACTTGCAGTGTTAGAATGTAGCAATGCGCTGGAATGAGCACTGTATGAAAATGTGAAACAAAGTATCAGCAGTTTACACAAGGAAAGATGAATGACTTCATCCTTACCTGCTAGAATGGCTTTGCCCGGGTGGGTGAGTTTGGCTTTCCCTGCTGGCGCGGCTGCCGCCAAACAGCGGGGTCTGTGGAAGGGACTCACAAATGTGGGATTCCCGGACATATTGGCAACACTCGCCCCCCAAAAAACAACCTAGAACTTGTTCTATTCTACGACGACACTCGTTCTCTCTCCCGATAGTCAGCCTCCGTGCACTCTACTGCTCTGTGCACGAATTGCTGTGCGATCACTTACAAAGGCGGTGTTGATCATTGGACTTGACACAGTACAAAAGCTAATGTTGAATCTGCACTTTTGACAGGCGAAGTTTCCTCACTCCTCCATTGCCAGTAGGCTAGTGTATCGGTCCATCGTGGTCAGTGTTTTTAGGGCGGGGCGCGGGGTTTTCACCCTCATAAAAGCGCCATATTTTTCACAAACGCAAATCCGATTTAAGGTGGAACGGGACTTGGTTTTATATTCACACATTCAACAGACATTTGCCAAAAGCCGAAAGCCATTTAACAATGTAAAAATCTATAACTAATTCACCGTTTGTCATAGAATCGTCAAACTACATATGATTTTTTCTATAAATGTCTAGCATACTTTTACAACCTTTGTTTTGAGTAGAAATTCCAGTTTTGACTTGACAGAAATACATACAATATATAAAATGGCATTTAAAGCAGTATAAATCAATAACTAATTCACCGTTTGTCACAGAATCGTCAAACTATGTATGATGTATTCTATAAATGTCTAGTATACTTTTACAACTTTGTTTTGACAAAAATTCCAGTTTTGATTTGATAGAGAGCATGTAGTCCGTCTAGAGGGCATGTGGTCAAAGTTCTAACCAGTCTATTATACCCTATTAGAAGGGGCCTGGCATAAACTTCTGCATCTTCAGTCATTATAAAATAGATAACTGGAATAAACTACGGGATGAAGGGGTCAGGCCTGACTAACAAAGACAGGTGGATGGACCAAGAGGATCAACATGGACATTCCACAGAAGTTTGGAGATAAGGAAAGCTAAGATTGAACCAGAACATACACTACCGTTCAAAAGTTTGGGGCCAATTAGAAATGTCCTTGTTTTTTAAAGAAAATACAAGTTTTTGTCCATTAAAATAACATTGAATTGATCAGAAATACATTGTAGGCATTGTTAATGTTGTAAATGACTATTGTAGCTGGAAACGGCATATTGTTTTTAATGGAATATCAACATAGACGTACAGAGGCCTATTATCAGCAACCATCACTCCTGTGTTCCAATGGCATGCTGTGTTAGCTAATCCAAGTTTATCATTTTAAAAGGCTAATTGATCATTAGAAAACCCTTTTGTAATTATGTTAGCACAGCTGCAAATTGTTGTTCTTATTAAAGAAGCAATAAAACTGGCCTTTAGACTAATTGAGTATCTGAAACATCAGCATTTGTGGGTTTGATTACATGCTCAAAATGGCCAGAAACAAAGGACTTACTTATGAAACTCGTCAGTCTTTTCTTGTTCTGAGAAATGAAGGCTATTCCATGTGTGAAATTGCCAAGAAACTGAAGATATCGTACAACACTGTGTACTATTGCCTTCACAGAACAGCGCAAACTGGCTCTAACTAGAATAGAAAGAGGAGTGGGAGGCCCCGGTGCACAACTGAGCAAGCGAACAAGTACATTAGTGTCCAGTTTGAGAAACAGACACCTCACAAGTTCTCCCAACCAGACTGTAAAAATAGCTCCCAATGCTGCCTCTCCAAACATCTTACTGTAAACTTTCTTTGGGTGGCCACTGGCCTAAAGTGCAGGTGTAAATGACAACAGCAATTGTGTTTTTCACCACTGTGACCCTCACACAAATTATACTTTTGACACTAACACAGCCATTGGGCCATTTGTAAGCATTACATTCCCCATTTCCTATCCCAGTGAGCACAATACTATTTTCAACGTTTTTTCAACCGAAAATACGTATTTTCGACGTATTTTGCTCATAGGGGGGCTACAGTGATGATGACTTATCTTTCTCATGTTATTATTTGGCACAAAAATAAAAAAAATCGTCCGAATATGTTACAAACTGTAGGCAGTAAAAAGACTGTAAATTGCTGACATTTGAGATGCACTTCGACAAATATAATTACATTAATTGAATCTACTACTGTATTAGAAAATGCTGGAATTAAGTGAACAAATGTGGATTATGTACTGGTAGGTAAATTGCATATTTCTGCAGTCGTTCATACAGTCGCCCCTGTGAATTGCGCATGCTCCCTGTGTCTCCTTCACTGTGCCCTATCTTTTCCAGGCCGGCAGATGCTAGTTTTGACAGGGTGAAAAGGGAACAGTGTTCAGACGCTTTGCAGATATCCATCTCTCCTTGCTTCACAACATAAAATCGGTAGCTATGAATATTCAACTGTTGATGTAGCTAATATAAAACATGAATGTTTATTTTTTTAAATAATGCCATTCATCGCATGGAGGAATCATTGACAGTAAATGTCACTACACTAGTTAGCGCGGTTGTCCAAGGTTAGCCACTGCACCAACTGGGCAACTAGCTAATGTTAGGTAGCTCGCTACAAGGGCCTATTCCAATGTCCATCTGTTTTAGCTAATGTGGTTTACATGCTAACTTGTTAGCTGGCACATATTACATAATGTTGTTTGGCAAAGTGCTGTATAATCCCAGGTAGAGTTTTGTTGCAATTAACGATATGAAACTATTTATTTAATGTTATTTTAACGTTTTAAATGACTAACAGTTTCCAAAGAAATTAGGGGGCGTGTACCATGGTTTTTCCACTATTAGCTACTGTTAGTTAACTAGCTAACTAGCTGCAATATTTATCAAATTAAGTTCTTAACTTTTATATACGATACATTTTGTCGTTGTTGGCATATTTACTCTTACTGATTCCAGTCATCCCCAATGCATCATGCAGATGTAACGTTATCTACGCTAGCCAACATTTCAGCTGGCTAACGTTAGCCAGTTTGCCTAGCCTGGCTAACCACCATCACTGACTCTCTTAAACGGTCCCATCTGCAGTTCTTTGTCAGAAATAGACCGTGCACAAAACATGTTCGCCCGCCACTCGTCTTACAAACAATAGAACAATGAAAATGTAGCTGTGGAAATATATAAACTAGCTAGCCATCTAGGTACTTTAATTTGTGCTGGTGGCGTTAACTTACAGTTAGGACCCTCACCTTGGTAACTGATAGCTATGACCCTCACCTTCAAGATGAACACAAATTTTTCTGGTTGAGTCTAAGTTGCGTAGCTAACGTTAGCTGTCGTTGCGTGCTGAAATGAGAAGATAATCAGCCAAGTGAATTAACCAGTGCCTTACTGTTAGCTGGTTGGAAGGATGACATAACATTACACTTTTTAAAAATGTATTAATTATTAGACGCATCTAGCTAGCTATCTACAATTGGCTCATTCATCCCCCCTCTAACCTGTGTGTTCTGTCAACTTACCTGGTAAAATAAAAAAAACAATTATTACTAACATGACATATTTAGGCTTTGTGACAGATCAAGGTAACTCAAAATCCACCTGAAAATAAAATTCAATGTAAAAATCAACTAGCTATTTGTTTTCTTAGTTTGGTATTGTGATAACTGCAAATATTGTTACAATATGTGCCTGTGCCCAGTCCTGTCAACCCACAAGGGCCTAGATTTGTAAATACTGCAGCCTATTCTGCAAGCTCCTGTTGTCCCCAGTCAAGAAAATACATGCCACCTCTGACTTCAGTTTATCCTTGAGATGATAGGTTTGGAAACTTGCCTAGAATGGCATGTAAAGCATCTCCTTACGGTTATGTAGGTCAATCAAAGCTATAGGCTAATCCAGTGCTGTGTGTGTGGCCTGAGTGTGATGCTGGTGTCGGCCTAGCTAGCTTCCTGCTAAGAAGAAACAATCTGTTCTCCAGCTGAGCTCACTCACTGGGAAACCAGTCACATGACCTAGGTACCCAGCCTCCCAGCACTCTGGTTGCCAAGGATATGTGACAGGGCATCTATTCTACACTGATGATTCACTAGGAAAAAAATGTCTGCTGCAGAATAGTCACTGGCACACTGCAGTCCTTCTAGACTGCTTTGCAAAATGAAGAGTCCTGAGATTTCTAGTGACAACTTCCAAATCAGTCCTGTGGGAATCATGTCAGGTGTATGCAACATTCTAGAACATCACACACTGAGTCAAGTATTGCACTGGGACATAGTTACGGCGAAATATATTGGCAGCCTTGAACTTTTCTTAAATAATTTCCTATTTCTTCTAAAATAAGTTGTAATTAAAAAAAAAAAAATTTGGTCACCACACAATGTTATTGGGTTTTCAACATTGCAGAACCTTTTTTTGTAAAACACAAGTTTACGATTTATATGTAGAAAATGAAGACATGGCATGGGCAAAATTATTGCCACCCCAGAGCTAGTACTTGGTTGCACAGTCTTTGGCCAATAACTGCAGACAAACACTTATTGTAGCCCGAAAATGAGCTTGCTGCACCTTTCTACTGGTAATTTGGACTACTTCTCAGCTACAAACTGCTCTAATTCTTTTCACCATAGGTTTTTGGATGTGATTCAGATCTTGACTCTTCCCTGGCCACTCCAGAGCATTCCAACGTCTCTTCTTGATCCATTCCAGGGTGCTTTTTGATATGTGTTTGGGGTTGCTGAAGAAGACACACAACTTTCAATGGAGACCCAGTTTTTGGACACTGGGTCCTACATTGGACTACAAAACACCTAATAATCTGCTGATTTCATGATGCCTTGTGCACGTTCAAGGCCCCCCGTACCAGAGGCAGCAAGGAAACCCCACAGCATTATCAAACCTCCCCGTCTTTGATTGTAGGAGGGTGTTATTTTCATTGACTGCTTAATTTGGTTGTCAGTAAACACAGTGCTGATCTGTATTGCCAAAGAGCTCTGATTTTGTTTCATTGGTCCACAGAACATTTCCCCAGGATTTAGGCTTGTTTAGGTGAGTTTTTGAGAAGTTCAATTAGGCTTTCTTGTGTCTCCTTCAGCAGTGGGGTCTCATGTTTACCAACAACCAAATGAAGCATTCAAAGAAAAGAACACCCTCCCTAAAATCAAACGTGGGGAGGTTTGGTAATGCTGTTGGGTTGCTTTGCTGCCTCTGATACTGGGGGCATTGAATGTGTGCAAAACATAAAATCAGCAGATTATATTTGTGTTTTGGAGTGTAATGTTCAACCCAGTGTCCAAAAACGGTGTCTCTGTTGATGGTTGTGGGTCTTCCGGCAAGTCAACAACCCAAAAATACAGCAAAAGCACCCTGAAATGGTTCAAGAAGTATCACTGGACTGTTCTGGAGTGGCCAGCGACGATCTAGATCTGAATCACATCCATAAACTATGACGAGAGCTGAAAACAGCAGTTGGCGGGCTCCCCTCAGACATAGAAGAATTAGAGCAGTTTGCTGCTAAAAAGTGGGCCAAATTGCCAGTAGAAAAGTGCAGCAAGCTCATTGATGGCTACAAGAAACATTTGTTGGCAGTTCTCTTGGCCAATGGCTGTGCAACCAAGTACCAGCTATGGGTTGCCAATAACTTTGTCCATGCCATTTGTCTTTATTTTCGAAAATCTAATTGTTAACTTAACTTTACAAAAATAAAAATGGTTCTGCAATGTTAAATCGAATAGCAAGGTAAGGAGGCCATTTTTATTAATTTTTTTCAACTTATTTTTAGAAAAAATTGGGAAATATTTTTTTTTAAGTGCAAGGGAGCCAATATATTTGGCTGCAACTGTATATGGCTTGCATGTGTTGACTATCCCGACTTGTCTCCTCCTCTCCAGGTGCAATGGCTGTTCCTCCTTCATACTCAGACCTGGGCAAGGCTGCCAAGGACATCTTCAGCAAGGGCTATGGTGAGTTACTAACTAAAATATCTTCAGCAAGGGCTATGATAGGTTTCTAAATAGTAAAACCATTTGCACACCTGAACAGTTAGCTTACCAAGGAGAAGCCAAAATTCCGCACATGACAATGATTGACAGTCAGAGGAGGTAGCTAAAGCATGAAATAACAGATTAAGTTACTGTTTATAGTCTGGTCGTGCTAGAATTTGAAACACCAAAGTCACCTGGTAATCAGCCAATGTGATACATAAAAATGTTAAGTTGCACTTGGCTGGTGAGGTTATGGACTGTTAGAAAGCAAAGCAAATAGGGATGTAAGGATTCACCGATATGCCTTGGTCCCTGTTTTAAAATGTTTAAGATGCAACTGCATTGGTCCGTGGACCCCAAACTGATCAATATGTAGCATGCATTGGTCAGAAAATATATTCAAACGTTATGAATCGCTAATTCACTCTTTTTGCTTACTTTCTACCTTCTGAAAATACCACATTTTTTGTAACACCTGATGCGTTTTCTCCTTCAGTGTCGAACTAAGCATGTAACTGCGTTGACAGTCATTGCTCTACAAGTCCTTTTAGCTGCTGAACAATCCCAGGGACTATCAGTAGCCTAGTCAAACTACATACGGTGCCCAGCACCTTACGCATTAAAATCCAAAAATGACTAGCGCAATATAAGGTTTTATTAGTTACCTGACAACCTATGTCATTTTCTAGGTTATTATTATCTATGCGCTGTTGAAAAATGTATTTTACCAGACTAAAAGTAAGCTGCCGGAGACAACTCTCATCTGTCTATAGGCTACCTGCTGAACGGGGCCTACAATAGATTTTATTTGATTATTCAGGTTCACCAACAGCAATAATTTTGGTAGTTTTGCAATTAGTGTAATATGGTATTCTTTTTGATATACAGAGCAGTGGTGATTTTAGCATGTAAATCTTGGTGGGGCAAACTCAAAACATTTTAGATGCATGCCAACAAAGCCACAACACTAAACAATACATTCATTGCACTATAACAGTGACAAACGGTGGCCATAAACTGTTAGGTACTACAGTACATAAAACTGTGCCAACAGCAGAGCTTTTCTTTCAGCACCATGGAGTGAATCCTTAACACCGCTACACCTGGTTATCAGCGGAGCCTTGTCTGGCAGCGCAACAGTTCATCAAGCCTTATTTACTGCCTTTTTAAAAACTATAGCTGATATGGCTGACTTGCTTAAACAAATGTGGTTACTACTGACTTCTTGTGGATATGTGTAAGTCTGTAAGAACCGCATTCTCGTTCAATAATAATGAACGCCAAAATTAGTTTAGACTTTTGAACCATACACAAACATTATTACATTTATGTTCAGTAAATTCACAATGTTTATTCTTATATCATTAACACTTAGCTCTAAGTATAAGCAAGTGCAAGCAAACAAGGGCCTATTCATTCAGCACTTTCAAAATGGACACCCACAGAAATTCAGATATTATTTCAGATAAATTCAGCAAGATGTTGAGGCCTTAACTTTACTCTCACACGGAGAGCGAGAGAGACTCGGTTAGCCTACCATTTGAAGTATTTTCAAAGGCCTATGTGGTCTAAAAAGGGAGGAAAATGTAATCACGAGGATCCACTTTTATATACAATATACCGACGCACAGTCAGCGCAGTGCGCAAACAAAACAACCCTTGCAATATCAACTGGAATTACATGGGTCAATTACTAAACTTTTTGTTGAAAACAAATATTTGAATGGTAGATTGTCACTGGCAAATATGGTTAGACCCAACAACATTATATAGTATCTGCTCCTCGTCAAGAAAAGCACACGAGCTAATTATAATACACAAAGTTAGCAAAACAGTTAAATCATTCCAACATTGCCTAACATTTGAATAAGATAATGAGATGGACCTACAGTACATTTGGAAAGTATTCAGACCCCTTGAGTTTTTCCACATTTTGTTATGTTACAGCCTTGTACTAAAATTGATTAAATTAGTTATTTTCTTTACCAATCTACACACAATACTGTTCCTAGGCCATCATTGTAAATAAGAATTTGTTCTTAACTGACTTGCCTAGTTAAATTTAAAAAATGTAATACCCCATAATGACAAAACAAAAACAGGTTTTTAGAAATGTTTGCAAATTTATAAAAAATAAAGAGACCTTATTTAAATAAGTATTCAGACCCTTTGCAATGAGACTCAAAATTGAGCTCCGGTGCATCCTGTTTCCATTGATCATCCTTGATGTTTTACAACTTGGAGTTCACCTGTGGTAAATTCAATTGATTGGACATAATTTGGAAAGGCACACACCTGTCTATATAAGGACCCACAGTTGACAGTGCATGTCAGAGCAAAAACCAAGCAATGAGGTTGAAGGAATTGTCCGTAGCGCACCAAGACAGGATTGTGTCTCGGCACAGATCTGGGGAAGGGTACCAAAACATTTTTGCAATATTTAAGTTCCCCAAGAACCCAGTTGTCTCCATCATTCTTAAATGGAAGAAGTTTGGAACCACTAAGACTTTTCCTAGAGCTGGCCGCCCGGTCAAACTGAGCAATCGGGGGAGAAGGGCTTTGGTCAGGGAGGTGACCAAGAACCCATTGGTCACTCTGATAGAGCTCCAGAGTTTCTCTGTGGAGATGGGAGAACCTTCCAGAAGGACTACCGTCTCTGCAGTACTCCACCAATCAGGCCTTTATGGTAGTGGCCAGATGGAAGCCACTCCTCAGTAAAAGGCACATGACAGTCCGCTTGGAGTTTGCCAAAAGGCACCTAACGGACTCGTGAGAAACAAGATTCTCTTGACTGATGAAACCAATATTGAACTATTTGGCCTGAAAGCCAAGCATCACATCTGGAGGAAACCTGGCACCATCCCTACAGTGAAGCACGGTGGTGGCAGCATCATGCTGTGGGGATGTTTTTCAGTGACAGGGACTGGGAGACTAGTCAGGCTCGAGGGAAAGCTGAATGGAGCAAAGAACAGAGAGATCCTTGATGGAAACCTGCTCCGGAGCACCTCAGACTGGAGCAAAGGTTTACCTTGAAACAGGACAACGCAGGATTGGCTTCGGGACAAGTCTCTGAATGTCATTGAGTGGCCCAGCCAGAGCCCAGACTTGAACCCGATCAAACATCTCTGGAGAGACCTGAAAATAGCTGTGCAGCGACGCTCCCCTTCCAACCTGACAGATCTTGAGGATCTGCCGAGAAGTATGGGAGAAACTCCCCAAATACAGGTGTTCCAAACTTGTAGCGTCATAACCAAGGAGACTCGAGGCTGTAATCGCTGCCAAAGATGCTTCAACAAATACTGACTAAAAGGTCTAAATACTTAAGTAAATGTGATCATTCCGGGTTTTAAAATAAATATATTAGGAAAAATGTCTAAAAGGCACTGTACTTTATAGACCGACCTTCATAGACCGACCTTCATAGGCCGACCTTCATAGACAAGCATCATTTACACATACCCACAGAAGTCAGCTCAGACAGATCGTGCTCAGGGGTCTTATGAGCTCCATCAGCAGCAGATTATAATTTAGAATGAGTTAACACTTTATTTGAAGGGTCCATAATGAACCATTTCTAATGTATTTACAATCCAGTTGCTGTCAATTTATTTGTCATTACTCACACATTTGTCAATGTTAGTAAGCTAGTTATTTACACACGTGTGTGTGTGTGTATCTGGTGTGTATACACACACAGAGTTGAAGTCGGAAGTTTACATACTTAGGTTGGAGTCAATAAAACTAGTTTTTCAATCACTCCACACATTTCTTGTTAAAAAAACTATAGTTTTGGCAAGTCGGTTAGGACATCTACTTTGTGCATGACACAATTTTTACAACAATTGTTTACAGACATATTATTTCACTTATAATTCACTGTATGACAATTCCAGTGGGTCAGAAGTTTACATACACTAAGTTGACTGTGCCTTTAAACAGCTTGGAAAATTCCAGAAATTATGTCATGGCTTTAGAAGCTTCTATAGTGCCAATGAAATAAGAGTCATGGAGTGTACCTTGGATGTATATCAAGCCTACCCTCAAACCAGTGCCTCTTTGCTTGACATCATGGGAAATCAAAATAACCATCAAGACCAAAATATGTAGACCTCCACAAGTCTGGTTCATCCTTGGAGCAATTCCAAATGCCTGAAGGTGCCACGTTCATCTGTACAAACAATAGTACGCAAGTATAAACACCATGGAAACGCAGCTCATACCGCTCAGGAAGGAGACGCGTTCTGTCTCCTAGAGATGAATGTACTTTGGTGGCAAAAGTGCAAATCAAACCCAGAACAACAGCAAAGGACCTTGTGAAGCTGCTGGAGTAAACAGTACAAAAGTGCTATATCCATAGTAAAACGAGTCCTGTATCGACATAACCTGAAAGGCCGCTCAGCAAGGAAGAAGCCACTGCTCCAAAACCGCCATAAAAAAGCCAGGCTACGGTTTGCAACTGCACATAGTGACAGATATCGTACTTGGAGAAATGTCCTCTGGTCTGAAAACAAAAAACTGTTTGAAAATATGGCAATCGTTATGCTTGGAGGAAAAAGGGGAGGCTTGCAAGCCGAAGAACACCATCCCAACCGTGGAGCACGGGGTGCAGCATCATGTTGTGGGCTGCTGCGCAGGAGGACTGGTGCATCACAAAATAGATGCATCATGAGGCAGAAAATGATGTGGATATATTGAAGCAACTCTCAAGACATCAGTCAGGAAGTCAAAGCTTGGTCGCAAATGGGCTCCAAATAACAATGACCCCAAGCATACAAAATGCGAGCAAGGAGGCCTACAAACCTGACTCAGTTACACCAGCTCTGTCAGGAGGAATGGCCAAAATTCACCCAACTTATTGTGGGAAGCTTGTGGAAGGCTACCCAACGTTTGACCCAAGTTAAACAATTTAAAGGCAATGCTACCAAATACTCTGGAGGGTATGTAAACTTCTGACCCCGAATGTGATGAAAGAAATAAAAGCTGAAATAAATCGTTCTCTCTACTATTATTCTGACATTTCACATTCTAAAATAATGTGGTGACCTAACTGACCTAAGACAGGGAATTTTTACTTGAATGCAGGAATTGTGAAGACGAGTTAAGATGTATTTGACTAAGGTGTAGTGAAACTTCCGACTTCAACTGTGTATATATATATATATATATATATATATATATATAATATATATATATATATATATAATATATATATATACACACACAGTTGAAGTTACATACGCCTTAGCCAAATGCATTTAAACTCAGTTATATATATATATATATAATATATATATATATAAGCAAAAAAAAGAAACGTCCTCTCACTGTCAACTGCGTTTATTTCAGCAAACTACACGTGTCAATATTGTATGAATAAGATTCAACAACTGAAACATAAACGAACAAGTTCCATAGACATGTAACTAACAGAAATGAAATAATGTGTCCCTGAACAAAGGGGGGTCAAAATTCAAAAAGCAACAATCAGTATCTGGTGTGGCCACCAGCTGCATTAAGTACTGCAGTGCATCTCCCCTCATGGACTGCACCATTTTCCAGTTCTTGCTGTGAATGTTACCCCACTCTTCCACCAAGGCACCTGCAAGTTCCCAGACATTTCTGGGGAAATGGCTAGCCCTCACCCTCCATCCAACAGGTCCCAGACGTGCTCAATGGATTGAGATCCGGCTCTTCGCTGGCCAATGGCAGAACACTGACACTCTGTCTTGCAGAATCACGCACAGAACGAGCAGTAGGCGGTGGCATTGTCATGCTGGTGGGTCATGTCAGGATGAGCCTGCAGGAAGGTTAGCACATGAGGAGGAGGATGCTTCCTGTAACGCACAGTGTTGAGATTGCCTGCAATATACAAGCTCAGTCGATGATGCTGTGACACACTGCCCCAGACCATGCGGACCCCTCCACCTTCAAATCGATCCCGCTCCAGAGTACAGGCCTCGGTTAACGCTCATTCCTCTCGGCGATAAACGCGAATCGACATCACCCCTGGTGAGACAAAACCGTGACTCGTCAGTGAAAGCACTTTTTGCCAGTCCTGTCTGGTCCAGCGACGGTGGGTTTGTGCCCATAGGCGATGTGCCGGATGTCTGGTGAGGACCCTCCTGTTACGTCCCAGTTCTTGTTTTTAGTTTGTTTTGAGTGTTGTTTCAGGAGATGGTCCTGAATTCTCCCCAAGCAGCTGATTGGTCAGCCCATAAATGGAGCTGGACCCCGCCCCTCAGAAAGTTACAGCTGTATCCGATTAGACTCCTCTGAAGCTATATAAAACCAGTGTTCTGTTCAGAATAGAGATCATTTGCTGAGAGATGACTGCTGAGAGAGGAGCTTATGGCTGTGAGGGTGATATACTGTGTTGGTTGTGTCCAGAGAAATGATTAGTGTGTCCTGTATTGGTTGAGTGAGAGAGCTGATTGGTTATGTCTGTTGTGTGTCAATAGACGCAGTGTTTGAATATTCTGTCATCTGTTCCAGGGGGAAGGGAAGGCACCTAGGGAGGGTTTAGGCAAGAGGCCCGCGCATACATATACCCGTAGTATTACATGTCTATGCACACTAGGAAAGACCTGGCGGACCCCCCTGTATTTGGTTAGCGCACCAGGTGGTGCTAAGTTAGGTAAGTAGTGGGTAGGCAGTAAGGTAGGAGAGGGGCTTTGATATTTACTTTATTTGCTTTGGTTCCGTCCAGCCCCTTTTCCCCATGAAGGATAAATTCCTAGTAACGGTAACTTCTCTGCCTTTTGCATCCTTATCGCACTACAGTCCCATACCCTCTTTCACTTCACGGGGAGTTGAGTTGTAGCAGGGGGTTGCGTTCCCTCTTCTTAGAGGCGTGCGTAACATAATGGGGGCTCATCCGGGATTCCATTAAACCCACCGGACCCTGCTGCACTGAGCTCTCTGTGATTGGTGATTGAGGTGTGATGGTAGGTTGTGAGTTTGGATGACTTGTTTAGTTTGTGTGTTCAGTAGACTGCATTGTACAAGATGGCTGCCTCAGCGGGTAGACCTTCCGATGCTAAGTCGGAGGACAGGGCGGAGGAAGGGGTTGCTCGTACCCCCTTTACATTGCCCCGATTTGACCCTTTATCTTCTGCTTCGGGTCGTTCAGGCGGGACCGCTAGGCTGAAGGTGAGGCTGGCCCGTTTAGAAATGGAGCAAAAAGATAAAGAGAGACAGATGCAGTTTGAACTTGAAATTAGGAAAATAGAAGCCGACAAGGAGGTGAGGATCCGACAATTGGAGCTAGACGCTGGCTCCAGTGCGACTCCACAAGCTGCTCATCATCAAGCCCACTTCGATGTGAGTAAAAATATAGCTTTAGTCCCTCCATTTCGAGAGTCGTAAGTTGATTCCTATTTCTCTGCGTTTACGCGTGTGGCCGCTACGCTGCATTGGCCACTCGAGGTTTGGCCGCTCCTGTTGCAATGTAAATTGTCTGGGAAAGTCCAGGAAGTAGTAGCTGCTCTCTCCCTGGAAGACAGTTTACACTACGATACAGTTAAAACGACCGTGTTGCGGGCTTATGAGTTGGTGCCTGAAGCTTATAGGCAGCGCTTCAGGAACCACAAGAAACCCTCTCACCGTACTTTCGTTGAGTTTACTCGGGACAAAGAGTCTCTGTTTAATCCTTACTCGCTCCTACAGTCCCATACCTCTTTCACTTCACGGGGAGTTGAGTTGTAGTTCCCTCTTCTTAGAGGCGTGCGTAACACTGCCTTACAACAGGCCTACAAGCCCTCAGTCCAGCCTCTCTCAGCCTATTGCGTACAGTCTGAGCACTGATGGAGGGATTGTGCGTTCCTGGTGTAACTCGGGCAGTTGTTGCCATCCTGTACCTGTCCCACAGGTGTGCTGTTCGGGGTTACCGATCCCGTGCAGGTGTTGTTACACGTGGTCTGCCACTGCGAGGACGATCAGCTGTCTGTCCTGTCTCCCTATAGCGCTGTCTTAGGTGTCTCATAGTACGGACATAGCAATTTATTGCCCTTGCCACATCTGCAGTCCTCATGCCTCCTTGCAGCATGCCTAAGGCACATTCACGCAGATGAGCAGGGACCCTGGGCATCTTTCTTTTTGTGTTTTTCAGAATCAGTAGAAACGCCTCTTTAGTGTTTTAAGTTTTCATAACTGTGGCCTTAATTGCCTACCGTCTGTACGCTGTTAGTGTCTTAGCAACCGTTCCACAGGTACATGTTCATTAATTGTTTATGGTTCATTGAACAAGCATGGGAAACAGAGTCTAAACCCTTTACAATGAAGATCTGTGAAGTTAATTTGCAAAAATCCAAATATTTTTGAAAGACTGGAACCTGAAAAAGGGACGTTTCTTTTTTTGCTGAGTTTACTTAAACATCCTGTGTTGTATAATTGTTCTTTTACCAGGTACAGCAAGAATGTCTACCATTGGCATGCCCATCTTTTTGTGAGAAGTTATACTGGTCACTCAAACATTTCTAAAGTATAAATAGCACTCACTCTAGATTAGGGACTGCAAAAATGGTTTATTATTGTGTGAGTAGCGATTTAATACATGGGGAATACCCAATTTATAAATGCCTTATATAATTGGTTTATTATGGACCCTTAAAGTAGTGTTACCAATGTGGGGTAAATGTGGGTTTATGCAACAAATGTTAGTGCATCGAATCGCATGGAACTGAAATCGCACCGAATCGATTCAAACTAAAGCATATCGTGTTGGAGCCCATGTATCGAAATGTCTTGAAAGGGAAAGATGCACATCCCTAAATGCAAACCATGTGATAACTCAACGCATCATAAACAAATTGTCATTGTTCTACGAGTCTGCTCAAATGTACACTTAGCTCGTCAACCTCTTGTTTAACCCTCAAGGCTTCGGCATCGTGAAGCTGGACTTGAAGACCAAGTCTCAGAGCGGAGTGGTGAGTCTTCTGTTTCTGTCCTCCCCTTTTCTACTTCCCTCTCTCTCCCCCTCCACTGTACCACCTGCGCTGCCTCGGTTGCTCTTTCTCTCTCTGCTAATGTTGATCAATCATTAACATTTCTATTTTAGTAGAACATATTTTTCTTTTTTTGAGGAAAAAGTAGATTGTGATTCTGTGACTGTAATTTTGTAAATAACCTTTCTCTCTATGGTACTGTAATAACGACCCTTCTAACCGTCTGTAATTCTGAGCTCTAAGGTTCACAGGTTGCTAGGTGATGTTGCTGGCTCTGCTTGGCTTTATGCTTCAGGATAAAGAGATATGACAGGCTGTGTGTGTGTGAGAAGTCAGCTTGTGTTTAAGACTGTGTGGGGCCTGTTTGTCTCCATATCTGCTTATCCTAACCCCTGCTCTGTCCCCCTGCCTCCCTGCTGCCTCCTGGACTGCGCTCTATTTTAGATGGTAAGACTCTCTCCCACAGTGTGCTGATGTCTCTATGTATGTACAACATGATACGTGCTGGAAGATGCATCGACAGACTGTCTGATTTCACTGTTAAGTCTTGTTTTTGCATCCTTGTGTCCAGCAGATGGTACTGTTAGTCTGTTTGCATCTACATCATTGTCCAGTGACTATTATAGTTATTTAACATTTCTGTCTCTGGCCAACTAATTTACATGTATTTCACATCCATTTCTTTGACCATCTGGATTGACTGGTGTCAGTGATAAAGTTTTCAACAATGTTGCTGTCCAAATAATGTTTTAATTCTTGTCTCTTCAACTAATTTCATTTTGTCATCCATTTCTTTGTCCAGCTTCAACCACTGACTGCCACTCACTGCTTTGCTGCACCCACACTACATGGACAAAAGTATGTGGACACCTGCTCGTCGAACATCTCATTCCAAAATCATGGGCATTAATATGGAGTTTGTCCCCCCTTTGCTGCCTCCAATCTTATGGGAAGGCTTTCTACTAGATGTTGGAACGTTGATGCGGGGACTTGCTTCCATTCAGTCACGAGCATTAGTGAGGTCGGGCACTGATGTTGGGCGATTAGGCCTGGCTCGCAGTCAGCGTTCCAATTCATCCCAAAGGTGTTCGATGGGGTTGAGGTCAGGGCTCTGCAGGCCAGTCAAGTTTTTCTACACTGATCTCGACAAATTATTTCTTTATGGACCTCGCTTTGTGCACGGGGGCATTGTCATGCTGAAACAGGAAAGGGCCTTCCCCAAACTGTTGCCAAAAAGTTGGAAGCCAAGAATCTTCTATAATGTCATTGTATGCTGTAGCGTTAAGGTTTCCCTTCACTGGGACTAAGGGGCCTAGCCCGAAAACATCCTGTGGTGGACTGCAATAGAATCGAACAGTCTCCGCGATATGCAACTGTTCAGGGAAGTCAGGAACCAATACACACAGTCAGTCAGGAAAGCAAACGCTAGCTTTTTCAAACAGAAATTTGCATCCTGTAGCTCTAACTCCAAACAGTTTTGGGTCACTGTAAAGTCCATGGAGAACAAGAGCACCTCCTCCCAGCTGCCCACTGCACTGAGGCTAGGCATCATGGTGACCACCATTAAATCCACGATAATCGAAAACTTCAATAAGCATTTCTCTACGGCTGGCCATGCTTTCCTCCTGACTAACCCAATCCTGGCCAACAGCTCCGCACCCCCCGCAGCTACTTGCCCGAGCTTCCCCATCTTCTCCTTCATCCAGATCACAGATGTTCTGAAAGAGCTGCAAAACCTGGACCCGTACAAATCAGCTGGGCTAGACAATCTGGACTCTCTCTTTCAAAAAAATTCCGCCGCCATTGTTGCAACCCCTATTACCAGTCTGTTCAACCTCTCTTTCGTATCGTCCGAGATCCCTAAAGATTGGAAAGCTGCCGCGGTCATCCCCCTCTTCAAATGGGGTGACACTCTAGACCCAAACTGTTATAGACCTATATCCATCCTGCCCTGCTTTCCTAAAGTTTTTGAAACCCAAGTTAATAAACAGATCACTGACCATTTCGAATCCCACCGTACCTTCTCCGCTGTGCAATCCGGTTTCCGAGCTGGTCATGGGTGCACCTCAGACAATCTCAAGGTACTAAACAATATCATAACTGCCATCGATAAAAGACAATACTGTGCAGCCGTCTTCATCGACCTGGCCGAAGCTTTCGACTCTGTCAATCACCGCATTCTTATCAACAGCCTTGGTTTCTCAAATGACTGCCTCGCCTGGTTCACCAACTACTTCTCAGATAGAGTTCAGTGTGTCAAATTGGAGGGCCTGTTGTCCGGAACTCTGGCAGTCTCTATGGGGGTACCACAGGGTTCAATTCTCGGGCCGACTCTTTTCTCTGTATACATCAATGATGTCGCTCTTGCTGCGGGTGATTCCTTGATCCACCTCTATGCAGATGACACCATTCTGTATACTTATGGCCCTTGTTTGGACACTGTGTTAACTAACCTCCAAATGAGCTTCAATGCCATACAACACTCCTTCTGTGGCCTCCAACTGCTCTTAAACGCTAGTAAAACCAAATGCATGCTTTTCAACCGTTCGCTGCCCGCACCCTCCCGCCTGACTAGCATCACTACTCTGGACGGTTCTGACCTAGAATATGTGGACAACTACAAATACCTAGGTGTCTGGCAAGACTGTAAACTCTCCTTCCAGACTCATATCAAACATCTCCATTCCAAAATCAAATCTAGAATCGGCTTTCTATTTCGCAACGAAGCCTCCTTCACTTACGCCGCCAAACTTACCATAGTAAAACTGACTATCCTACCGATCCTCGACTTCGGCGATGTCCTCTATAAAATAGCTTCCAATACTCTACTCAGCAAATTGGATGTAGTCTATCACAGTGCCATCCGTTTTGTTACCGAAGCGCCTTATACCACCCACCACTGCGACCTGTATGCTCTAGTCGGCTGGCCCTCGCTACTTATTCGTTGCCAGACCCACTGGCTCCAGGTCATCTATAAGTCTATGCTAGGTAAAGCTCCGCCTTATCTCAGCTCACTGGTKACGATAACAACACCCACCCGTAGCACGCGCTCCAGCAGGTATATCTCACTGGTCATCCCCAAAGCCAACACCTCCTTTGGCCTCCTTTCCTTCCAGTTCTCCGCTGCCAGTGACTGGAACTAATTGCTGAAGCTGGAGACTTTTATTTCCCTCACTAACTTTAAACATCAGCTAACTGATCACTGCAGTTGTACATAGTCCATCTGTAAATAGCCCACCCAATCTACCTACCTCATCCCCATATTGTTTTATTTACTTTGCTGCTCTTTTGCACACCAGTATCACTACTTACACACCACCATCTGCTCATCATCTGCTCATCTATCACTCCAGTGTTAATCTGCTAAATTGTAATTACTTTGCTACTATGGCCTATTTATTGCCTACCTCATGCCATTTGCACACACTGTATATAGACTTTGTTTTTTTTCCCCTATTGTGTTATTGACTGTACGCTTGTTTATTCCATGTGTAACTCTGTGTTGTTGTTTCTGTCGCACTGCTTTGCTTTATCTTGGCCAGGTCGCAGTTGTAAATGAGAACTTGTTCTCAACTAGCTTACGTGGTTAAATAAAGGCGAAAAAAAAAAAAAAAAGATGTTTTCAACTCGAGCCGACACTTGGCATTGGGCACAGGCTTGTGTGCGGCTGCTCGGCCCTGGAAACCCATTTCATGAAGCTCTCGACGAACAGTTCTTGTGCTGACGTTGCTTCCAGAGGCAGTTTGGAACTCTGTAGTGAGTGTTGCAACCGAGGACACACTATCTTTGCGTTCTACGCTCTTCAGCACACTGCGGTCCTGTTCTGTGAGCTTGTGTGTTCTACCACTTCGCGGTTGTTGCTCATAGATGTTTACACTTCACAATAACAGCACTTATTTGACCGGGGCAGCTCTATTAGAGCTGTCTGTGTGCTCGAAGTGAGGGATGCAACTGGTGTGTCTGAAATAGCCGAATCCACTAATTTGAAAGGGTGTCCACATACTTCTGTATATATGGTGTTTCTGTCCATACTTCCTCCTATCCACCCTCCTTACCTTGCATCCCTCACTTTCTTCCTTCTTTTCCTGGTGAACCTTTTCATGCTCTATTACCTGTAATCTGTTTTCTGTGTTTCTCCTCACATAGTTCATTAATCATACAGGGTGTCCTCTTCTGCTGTCAGCAAGAAACTTCCCTTTTCAAAAATCTGCTTTTCTAGATCTCACTCACTTCAAACTATTTGACCACAACTCTCTCTCCAACATCTCTTGCCTCATACATTTTCCCACTCTCTTTTACTCTCTCCCTCTTCTCACTCTCTCCCACCCTCTCTTCTCTCCCCCTCAGGAGTTCAACACATCAGGTTCCAGTAACACAGACACGGGGAAGGCAGCTGGTAACCTGGAGACCAAGTACAAGATGAAGGAGCTGGGTCTGAGCTTCAACCAGAAGTGGAACACAGACAACACCCTGGCTACAGAGGTCACTGTGGAGGACCAGCTGGCTCAGGGACTCAAGCTGGCTCTGGACACATCCTTCGTACCAAACACTGGGTGAGAGAGGGACATCAAACTGTTAATGGCATACCACGTTATTCCTTTTGACAAAAAAATATGAAATGATTTAGGATTTATTAATGAAATATGTTATCACCTTTCTTTTTTTAGAGTGTGAAGGATCAGATATGAAAGGTTATTTGTTGGATGTCTAATTTTCCTGTCTCTTCTCCATCTGTCCTCAGTAAGAAGAGTGGCAAGCTGAAAACTGGCTACAAGCGTGACTTCCTTAATGTGGGCTGTGACGTCGACTTCGAGGGTCCCATCATCCACGCAGCCGCAGTGGTGGGCTATGAGGGCTGGCTGGCCGGGTACCAGATGGCCTTTGACACGGCCAAGTCCAAACTGGCCCAGAACAACTTTGCCCTGGGATACAAGGCTGGAGACTTCCAGCTCCACACCAACGTGTGAGTATCTCAGTGCAGTGGATCTTGCCTAGAAACACTGGTTTTGTTTTTGAGTGAGTCATCAGAAATGTGGAATGTGTTAGATGGTAAAGTTTGGGAACCGTGGCTGCTGTTGCCCCGTGTCTCTCAGTAGTAATGGTATGGAGGTTAGAGTAGGAAGGCGTTTCTGTGTTACCTCCCCTCTTTCAGTAACGATGGAACAGAATTAAGAGGGTTCCACCCACCATAAGGTGTCTAGGAGTATGAACTAGGGGTTGATTTGGGCATGTCTAACTGTTAACTGCTCTCTCTCTCCTCTCTCAGTAACGATGGGACCGAATTTGGGGGTTCTATCTACCAGAAGGTGGATGACCAGCTGGAGACGGCAGTCACTCTGGCCTGGACGGCCGGCAGCAACAACACACGCTTCGGCATTGCAGCCAAATACGCTCTGGACAAAGATGCTTCCCTGTCTGTGAGTAACACACACTTACGTTTACACACACGTTCCATTTACACGCTTTACCCTGGCTGGACTTCAGCCAGCTTTACACATTAACACACGTTCTCTGGCTGTCTCTAACTGTGTCTCCCCCTGCAGGCCAAAGTGAATAACGCCAGCCTGATTGGAGTCGGTTACACCCAAAGCCTCAGGCCAGGTGAGGAACAATCACAACATAGAAGGTTATGATCTAAGCACAACTGTCATGTTAGGTCTAGCTGTAGTGTTTAACACCTCCAGTAATATTATTCTCCTCTGTGCGTGTAGGTGTGAAGGTGACTCTGTCAGCCCTGATCGATGGGAAGAACTTCAACACCGGCGGTCACAAGGTTGGCCTGGGCTTCGAGCTGGAGGCATAAAGCAGGATCAAGACCCACCAACCAAGAGAAGAGCTCAGAACCAATCACACCTCCATTCCCAACCACATGCAAACCCTACCACAGCCCTTATCCAAAACCATCGTCATGTAGCCTCTCCATTCCTGCACCTCTGTCTCACACACACACAGAAACACACACATTAAGTGTTTAGGCAGGAATAGTCAAACCTGTGGCAGCCATGTCCGTCATGACTGAAGTAACTAAATAACCTGAATGAATACTGAGAGGGGGCGAGAGAGACATTCTGTAATGTCATGGCCATTATATATTCTAGTCCTTTGGTTTAGATAGTTAGCTACCACTACCGTTTATCTTGTTTTAAAGAAAGTGTTTCAGTCTTAGAGGGGAAAGGCAGGCACATAAGATGGATACCTCCCCTTTAACTGACGTTGTACAGAAACGCAGTGGCTAAGTTTTGTTATCTGACTGGTAACTGAAGAGTCATATTGTGTTATATCTCAGTAGGAGTTTGGGGGAGTAGTCCTTGGGAAACTTGTAGCTCATGTATGCTTATGTACGTGTATATATTCCCCTTGGTCTTTCATTTGTAACATGTCTGAATGAGTATCTGGAGTAGAACAGAAGGCTTGGTAAGAATGGAAGCCTCGAACAGAAGGCTTGGTAAGAATGGATGCCTCGAACAGAAGGCTTGGTAAGAATGGAAGCCTCAAGCGTTTGAAGCCCAGTGTTCCCTTGGTAAAAAAAGAGTGCTCCGTCTGTCTGTTTCTTTTGTATTGGTTTGAGTATCAAATGTTGTATTTTGGTTGTGCTGTTGTCAGTGGTGGACCATGGTGTCAGTTAAACTAGGTGTGATCATAGGATGTTTTAGTGATGTTGGACATTATGTACGACTTCAATTGTATGTTTTCATATCACGGATGTAAACCGTTGTTGGTTTTGGTAAGGCTGAGTGGAAAGAGACCGGTTAAAGCCAGAAGAAACAGGGTTGGAGTAAGAACCATCTCATTTCAGCCATTTTATATTTGAATTCCCAATTTGACTGAAGTGAGATTTTAAGAGTCCAACCTTGAGAAGGAATCAACCGTTTGACCACTGCTACCATCTGCTGTTACTGTAACCACTGAACAATAGGGGAGTCTGCAGGAGAGTTTCAGGAAGATTTTAGCGAAGGACCTGTCAGGAGTATCGTCCGCTGAATGCAGTTCTACATGTCCCAAAACACTCAAATATTTTCCTCTCCTTTGCTCTGTTGCCACGCTTCTGTATATGCCAGCTGGTAGGTGAAAATAATATGGTGGAATCTTCCAGTAGGTTAGAATAGGTGGCATTTCTACAGTGTTGCTTTCATCTATCTAGTTAAGATCGGTGGTCACGTGAAGAGGGATGTGGACATGGTGCTATTTGAGAGTATTTTGAGTGACTCTGAATTTCTGTTCAGGGATTTAATTTAGTCTGTTCTAAAATGAGTATCTTGGCACCATTCTAGAATGTTGTTGTTGCTCATGCTGCTTTGGACCGACACCCCTTCCTGGCTGTCATTGGTCCCATTGGGAGCCAATCAACACTCCCTGTCATTCCCACTCTGTACATAGTATACATATTCTCCTCTTAGTTTCCACACTCCTACGGTCAGAAAACATTTGAAGCATTCATGTCAGAGGCTGTTGTGTGGAACTCAACTGTCCCCCTTTCCTTTACCAAGTCATAAACCAGGTATCCATTTATCTTTGTTTTCTTTCCATTTGTTGACATAATTGTGAATCTCTGCTTTTGTGTGTTTAGACACAGTACCACATTTTTTCAAATTTCAAGTAATGGAATTCTAATAAATAAACACATTGACTTGATGTCATGTCTTTTGTTTCTCAGAAGACATGATAATATTTTCCTGGTCTGTTAACGCTGAAGTGAGAATATTAGTGATAATTGCAGTATTTGGTTCAGTTGTAATAGTTTCAATATGTATTTAGAATTTCTAATTATGGGGGTTACAGAAAAAGATGCTTCTGCAGTCTGTCCCAAACCCTTGATCACTGTCGACCAGACAGACTAATCATTTAGAAAGGATGATAGTTTAATCAATACATTATTTTTGTTAACAAAATACATCAAATACGGCATCACATTTTCCTGATCTACTGTTATTAATGCCACAGCCAGACTCATTTGGTCCAATCACTTCTCTCGTCCTCTATCGGGAGTGGGTCTGTCTATTACCGTCAGTATTTTGACTAACAGCATCGTGGGAGAGGGGCACAGCGGTGTTTCACCATAACAACTGATTGTGACTCTTCAATCTGTACATGTGCAGGCTTGGATATCATCCAAACCTCACCTCTCTTTTTCCCTCTCATACCAAAATGGTAATTATCTATTCATCTAGTAATCAAGGGTCTTGTTTAGGAGGTTAAGTTACAGAATGTAGAAAAACATGATTATCGGACATGATTAGCCGTCATCAAGGAGATACTCCTCATTCTCAGACATACACCTTTTATTTAAAAATGTTTTTCAAGGATGGGTCCTGGCTAGTAAAGTTGGTTATGTTTGCTTGGTGGATCATAAGAAACACCAAAAGGCTATGGACCAGAACTGTCTTTTCTCAGGAGACATCTCTCATCTAGTCACAACATTCCCCTGCAGTTCTAAGTCTCTCATAGCAGGTTGACCCTAGCAACCACCTGTTTACAACCTGTCCGGGCATACACGTGGCCCCCTACCACAGGGTAGTACTCTATCTCCCCCGCCAGCCTCTCAACGTTGGTATGGTCCGGGTAGAACCCCTCCCTTGTCATCTCATCCAGGAAGCACTCCATCACGTGACCTTTCTCCAGCAGGGTCATTGGTAAGAGTTCAGCTTCTGCCCACAGTGGGTGGAGCTTCACCAGAGTGTTTCGCAACAACGGATTCAGCTCCTTGACGAGTTTGCCGTGGTGTCCAGATGCGGTCATCATGGAGTCGCTGGAGGAGTTGTACAGCAGGTGCATGGTGATGTGGGTGTGTCCTTGGTTGCTCAGGAACAGGTAGACTGCGTTCAGGTATTCGTTGGAGCGGTTTGAACGGACCAAGTCACTCAATGCATCAAGAAGCTCTGGGTAAAGGTGCTCTGCTTCGTCAAAGATGAATAGAGGAATTTTCTCCTCCTCCTCTGCTCTCAGCACTGTCTCCGACACTAAGATCGACAGGGCTCGGGCGCAGCGCCAGGCGTCGTCCTCCAGGGGGCAGTGGTGCAACACAAAGTACTGTAGAACCAGGGGCTCGCCTACCACCGAGCGGAAGTGGCCAGCCAGGAGTCGCCCTACGTGGCTCTTCCCCACGCCACTGGGTCCGTGTAAGGAGAGGACCAGGGGTTTACTGTGGACGTAGGTAGAGAGGTAGTCTCTGAGCTGGGCTAACAGAGCATCCATCGCCCCCTGCTGACCAAACACCTCCCTACACAGAGTCTTCTCTAATCCCCCCAGGTCATACTTCAGGACGTGGTCATCAAGGTTCTCTATGGCATTATACACCTGGAGTGAAGGAGGGAGTGAGGATAGAAAGTACAGAATGAGACAAACAGAGGCAAAGAGGAAGACAAAGATGAACCACACACACACATTCACTCATTACCTGGAAGAAGAGGATGGTGCAGAGGAGGAAGAGGCAGATCTTTGCTCGGCTGTGTTCCTGTACGACGGGGGCCTTGCGCCCTCCTCCACTGGGGAACATGACCCTCCGCGACTTCTTCTTCTTCATCTTTAGGAAGAGTGACGATAAGGCAGAGGGGGAGCTGGAGGGGGTCTCGAAGGTGAAGATTTTGGGGCTGCTGCGAACAGGGGCACCAGTGTGGAGACCAGCCCCTAACACTAGCCCTCCTCCCCCCAGCCCGGCCAACTCCAGCCGCCGTTTCTTCATGGCCTGGTACTTCTGTTTGATGCGAACCACAGTACGCAGAGAGGACGAGAACTGGCAGAAACTCTGAGCGCCTTTCCCCGACTCCCTCGTTTCACTTTCTCCATCTTTCTCCTCGTCCATCTCTCCGTCTGTCTGGGACCCAAACATTCTGTCATAAACATCCTGGTCGCCCATCTGAAGGAGGAAAAGAGAGAGAGAGAGCGAGAGAGGAGTAGAGGGGTTATTTATTGAATTACAGTCACAGGATCACAATCTGTAGTTTTTTTCCTTAGAGAAAGAAAAATATGTTCTACTAAGCAAGAAGAAATGTTAATGATTGATTATCTTCTCTTAGATGCATAGGTTATTATATGATTTATTATTATTATTCATATATTATTATTAAACATGCTATATGTGAATGCTAATGTTTAGCCTAGGTTATGATTTACTGTGGTGGTAATGTTTAAATGGAAACCCAGAGGGTTACAGCTTGTCTGCTGCAACTTCCTTCTTAAACTTGACTTGCTAAACTAACTGCCTGTCACTGAACAGATAGACTGGTGGAAAATATCCAATAATACACAATGTTAGTCAAATATGTCAGTATCACATAGTACCCGATAACGTGACCTGGGAATGTAATTGTGTAAATATCTTTGATAAATATCCTTTTCAGTTCAAGTTGTGACATTGCATTTAGTTGTGTAATCCTTTCATTGCTGCTCAAACAGTGATATGTAGTCAGACTTGGTGCGTGTGTGGTTAATACTACCCTCAGCCATTTCCCCTAGTCAGATAAAGGGCCAGATACTGAGACGTACCAGACTGTGAGAACTCAGTTCATGTAACGTTTGACTCAATACATTTCAATTGACCTACAAAGGTATCAGAGCATTTTCTCCCCTGATTGACAGATAATGATTACAGGAATACAAGTGAAGCTGTTGATCATGCCTTGCAGTCCCGACAAGAGTTCTGTGTGGTATGAAATTCGATTAACACAGTTATTTCAGCCCAGCACAGTTTTTAAACACATAATACTATGAAGATATATTGGCCTGTGTCACGGGAGATGACGCTTGGCCTGTGTCACGGGAGACGATGCTTGGCCTGTGTCACGGGAGACGATGCTTGGCCTGTGTCACGGGAGACGATGCTTGGCCTGTGTCACGGGGAGACGATGCCTTGCCTGCCGTTCACGGGAGACCCGATCGTTTGGCACTTGTGTCACGGGAGACGATGCTTGGCCTGTGTCACGGGAGACGATGCTTGGCCTGTGTCACGGGAGACGATGCTTGGCCTGTGTCACGGCAGACGATGCTTGGCCTGTGTCACGGCAGACGATGCTTGGGGGCCTGTTGAGGTCCACTACCAGGTGTGCAGCACTGTGGCTGATGAAGTTCATTCTTTGCAACAATGACACAAAATAGTACTAGCCTGTACCGGTATGTTATCATTATAGTGCATTTATTTACAATGTCTGATCATTACAATGTGTTGTAGTTTGACAGACACACACAAGGTCTTACAGCTAATTACAGGAACCAACCCAATTACAACCCAAATAACACTGTATCAGTAATACAAATGCAATCTATGCGTATTGTTAGGTTCTAATTTTTCAGAGTAAATAACTCACGGACGCTAGAGAAGCTTAACCAAGTTTAATTCTTCCCAAAGGGTCGTTACAGTTGTAATTCAGACACAGACATGGCTTCCCCCGTGGTGGTGTTCATACCCCACTTTGGGTGGAGTCTCCTCCTTATCTCTAAACATTGCATCCTTCCTGCTAAGCAGGGAACTAAGTGATATGAGCCTTCAACGGTTTCTCCCCTTATCAGTACTGTCAGAAATGATTGTTTCCCCTGCACTCAACCCCTCCAAGCTTCATTATGGCACCCCTCATGTCTCTTTTGTAACTAATGTTCCTATACTCTCAGTATAACAATGTTCAAAGTTTACCCCAGAATCCAACAGTATACACAACTATAATATATAGTAAAAAGTAGATGGCAGTAGATATATTACAATGAGTGATGTCAAGAATCCAGTATATGAATACACAGTGTGAAAAACAGTATAAAAGAAACAGGAAGTATCCAGTGTTTAATGTCTCTATATACATAGACAGCAGCGGTGTGTGTATGTGTTTTGTGTGAGTGAGTGAGTCTGTCTTACTACTGGAGATGGGGTGATGGCTGGAGATAGAAGCTGTTTTTCAGTCTCTCGGTCCCCGCTTTGATGCACCTGTACCGTCTCTGTCTGCTGGCTGGTAGCAGAGTGAACAAACCGTGACTCAGGTGGCCGAGGTCCTTGATGATCTTCCTGACACTCTTTTGACACTGAGTGCTGTAAATGTCCTGGAATGCAGGCAGCGTTCCCCTGGTGATGCGTTGGGCTGACCGCACCACCCTCTGTAGAGCCATTCGGTTGAGGGCGGTGCAGTTGCTAGACAGGATGTTCTCAATGGTGCATCTGTAGAAGTTAGTGAGGGTCTTAGGGGCCATGCCGTATTTCTTCACCCGCCTGCTGTTGTAAAGACGCTGTTGTGCCTTCTTCACCACGGTGTCGGTGTGGTGGGACCATTTCAGGTCCTCAGTGATGTGCACGCCAAGGAACTTGAAGCTTTTGACCCTCTCCGCTGCAGCACCGTCGATGTGGATGGGGGCTTGCTCCTTCTTCTGTCTCATGTAGTCTACAATAAACTCCTTAGTTTTTTTTAAGTTGAGGGAGAGATTATTTTTCTGGCACCACTCCGCCAGGGCCCTCACCTCCTCCCTGTAGGCTATGTCATCATTGTTGGTAAACAGGCCTACCACTGTCGTGTCGTCAGCTAACTTGATGAATGAGTTGGAGTCGTACATAGCCAAGCAGTCATAGGTGAACATGGAGTACAGGAGGGGGCTGAGCACACACCCCTCGGGGGCCCCCGTGTTAGAGCCCTGCACAGGAATTAATTTTAAACCCAAGCCCAACACATGCCCGTGACGATCAGGCCCTACCCTACCCAGGCCCGATTGCTTCTGACAGATTTAAGGCCCGGCCCAGCACTGCCCGAAACCCCAAATAAGTTAGTAAATCCATTAGCTGCTCCTCTCTGTCTGTCATTCACTCCCTGCGCACATCTCGCTCTGCATGCACTCTGCTCATGTGAGTATCCATAGCAACTGCTCTGCTTGGGCTGCTCTGCTCAATGAAGAGAAATTAAAGAGCAGTTAGCTGTTAGCTACTTTGTCACTCCAAACTCTGACAAAACTCAAGGAACATTATTACTGTTTTCTGTGAAATAATCTATCCTGTTTTAAATGACGAAGTTGAAGCACTTCTGACACCATGTTATAATCTTAGTCAGATATGACTGTGCTGTGCAGCAGAGCATGAGCAAATGGCTCAGCTTCAAAATGTAACTACCAAAACAAAGAAAGTCGCACACTCCATGTATAAACCCCCAGCAACCTAATGGGTATTTACCAACGTTTCGGCATCACTGTGCCTTCCTCAGGGTAATGTCATGAATACTTGAACCAGGTTATGTTGACACACAGTGCAATTAGTGCAACCCATGACAATAGTGAGGGGTGTGTCATAATGATTAAGTTAATTAAAATTAATTAGTGAAACTTAAAAAATATTATATGGCATATGAAATATATTACACTATTGCTATCATATAGAAACATAATGGAATATAGCATCAACATACATTATTGTTTCATTCAATTTCACATAATTTCATATTCGTTACATGTAGTCTTTTGGTTCAACCTTAATGTATAATGAGCATCATCAACAGGGGGAACATATTAGTTGTACGCTAATAAGCTGTAGAAATAATATATCAATTTATAAGACTTGTTCATAAAGGAAAAATATGTTCATAAGAAGGGCCTGAGATCAAAGTCAATATTCAGACCACTAGGGGTCAATGTTTTTAGATAGGATATCCAGTAAGCCTCCCTTTGTGGTAGTAGGATCTCCATGTTACCTCCTCTCCTTGGTAGAGCAACATGCTCAGTGCCTGTGTACTTGAGGGAGGAGATGGGATGGTTCGCTTCAACAAAGTCAGCTGCTACCAGATAACTAATGTTCTTACACCTGATTGAGCTGCAGTGTTCAGCAATGTGTTGTTTTAATTGTCTTTTCGTTTGTCTTACGTAGGCTTTTACACATGAACAGGTGATGAGATTACTCCCTTGGTCTTGCATGAGATACCCTTAACAGGGATCTTTTGACCTGTATGTGGGTGTCTGAAGAAAGACGTTTTTATAGTGCTATAACACTGTGCACATGAGCCACATTTGTAGTTCCCATTGGAATGGGTGTCTAGAGTGTCTGAGTGGCTCAGGGGGCAGGTCAGATCTCACCAAGATATCTCCAATATTGTGACCATGCTTATAGACCACCAGTGGGGGTTCCTTGAAGAGATGTGCGATTTTTTAATTGTACCCATTAGGTTGCTGGGGGTTTATACATGGAGTGTGCGACTTTCTTTGTTTTGGTAGTTTGTAGTTTGTTTGCCGTTGGTCAGCACCTCCACACAGGCTAGTTTTCTGGGTGTGCGCCAGCTCATGTTTTTTAATCTACTGGTGATCAATTTAGTGACACCCAAGCCCTGCCCGTACCCTAGTTATTGATGAAAAAACAGTCCTTACCCGGCCCTAACGGCTCGTCGGGCTCGGGTCGGGTAGCAGAGCTCTACCCTCTGTTGAGGATCAGTGTGGCGGAGGTGTTGTAGCCTACCCTCACCACCTTGGGTCAGCCGATCAAGAAGTCTGGGACCCAGTTGTACAGGGACGGGTTCAGACCCAGGGCCCTAAGCTTAGTGATGAGCCTGGAGGGCACGATGGTGTTGAAAGCAGAGCTGTAGTCAATGAACAACACTCTCACATAGGTTTTCCTCTTGTTCAGGTTTTTCCACAGTGGATCACACAATGCACAATGAGGGAAGTGTGTCAGAGGAAGGCCCAAAAAATGGTCAAAGACTCCAGCCACCCAAGTCATAGACTATTCTCTCTGCTACCGCACTGCAAGCGTTACCGGAGCGCCAAGTCTAGGTCCAAAAGGCTCCTTAACAGCTTCTACCCCCAAGCCACTGCTGAACAATTAACCAATTATCTGGACTATTTGCATAGATTATTTTTCACTGCTGCTACATGTACATACTACCGCAATTACCTTGACTAGCCTGTAGCCCTGCACATTGACTCAGTACAGGTACCCCCTGTATATAGCCTTGTTATTGTTATTTTATTGTGTTACTTTTTTAAACTTTATTTGGTAAATATTATTTTCTTAACTGCATTGTTGGTTAAGAGCCTGTAAGTAAGCATTTCACGGTAAGGTTTACACCTGTTGTATTCGGCGCATCTGATAAATACAATTTGATGATTTGTATGTCCACTTAGAGTTAGTCATCATTACTTTAAAGTGTGTTGTGATGTGTGCATATCAGAGAGAGAGAGAGAGAGAGAGAGAGAGAGAGAGAGAGGAGAGAGAGAGGGAGAGAGAGAGAGAGAGAGAGAGAGAGAGAGAGAGAGAGAGAGAGAGAGAGAGAGAGAGAGAGAGAGAGAGGAGAGAGAGAGAGAGAGAGGAGAGAGAGAGAGAGAGAGAGAGAGAGAGAGAGAGAGAGAGAGAGACTGGGTGGATGTACAGTATGGAGAGAGTTACAGTGTGTATAAGCTCGTATACAAAGTGTGCATCTAATGTGAAAGTTGATTGGTTAAAAGCATATTCCAGCCGGTGTCTATTCCGCAAGTTACCATCGGCTAAATCTATGACCTTAAAATGCCTATTTGCTCTGTTCCACCTGACTGCGCAATCCATTGTCTCATCAGCCCAGCCAGGCAATTTATAAACTCACATTTCTTTTAGACAGACAGGTAAAGCGTGCAGATATTTTACTGTCTTTCCATATTCAGTTTGAAGTGATTGTGTTAGTTGTGTTGTTGGCTTGCTCCTCTGAACAACAGTGTCCAGACGAGAGAGCACATTTTCTATGCCAGGCAAAATTGTGCATCATTAGCTCATTGTTATGGATGTATCCAAATAAATGTCACTAGAAAACAGCTTAAACTAACGCAATGCAGCTATGTTGCTGTTATTCTGACTTTTTGATGTGACTGTAAGTTAGCTGTAGTTGGCTAGCTAGCAAGCAAGGGATAAGAACGTTTCCAGCCAGTATGGCAAGGGAACATTTAGAACGGACGACTGGGTCGTGTCCATAGATACGGAACAAAAAGACTGAAGGACTGGGTCGCGTCTCTGGCAACCGAACCGATTGAAGGAACGAACGACCGACCAGCCGGCTTGGGTAGCAACCCTAGATCTTGTGGAAGGATGAAATAGTATGAATAAATTAATCAAAATAACTTTTTACCTCCTTTTTCTCCCCAATTTTGCGATTACGATCTTCTCATCGCTGCAACTCCACAATGGGCACGGGAGAGGCGTCCTCCAAAACATGACCAGCCAAGCCGCGCTTCTTAACACCCGCCCACATAACCCAGAAGCAAGCTGCACCAATGTGGCGGAGGAAACACCGTTCAACTGACAACCGATGTCAGCCTGCAGGCTCCCGGCCTGCCCAAAAGGTGTCGCTAGAGCACGATGAGCCAAACCCTCCCCTAACCCAGATGACGCTGGGCCAATTGTGTGCTGCCCTATGGGACTCCCGGTCACGGCCTGTTGTGACGCCGCAACACTGCGATACAGTGCCTTAGACCCAAAATAAAGTTGTTAATGAAAATATGTAAATCATTATTTGAATATGTTGGTAACTCGTTGTATAAAATTGATAATGCCCTCGATACTGGTGTTTGGAGAATATATTGGCAAGGTTTGCCGGCCCGAGAAGAAAGAACACCCGTGCCAATATATCCTCCAAACACAGGCTTCTCGGGCATTATCACTTAATCATGATTCATGACACACCTGTTTGTTCCCAGATTAGAGAGTGTATGATCAAACACCTTTCCCAGGTGGGAGTGAGTGATGGTAGATTACAATTACGTCATGGCCTTTCCCAGATATTAACAGCCTCTTATCACCATGTTAGTCACACTCCACTCCAATATCAAACAGATACTGTAGATAGATAGTGTTAATGACAGGATTTAGTCATGTTCTGAAAGTAGCGCTGACACCTCTGTGTTGCCATTCACACTGTATGTGATGTCACTCAGTTACTACTGATGAAACAGCTATACACATGGCACATTTACGGAAATATTGATTGGTCCTTCTGAAATCCATTTTATAAAGCATGTGTGCTGGCACCAACTTCTCCCTATTCCTTGCAGCACTCCAAACCCTCACACAAGACTCATCATAAGGATTCACTGTGCAATAAATAAAGGAAACCTTTTCAATCTTTGCGGCCTTCGCGCAAAAACCATTGTGAGAACTACCAAAGTCAAAGACCTCCAATATGCTGAAGACTGTGCCATTGTTACACACTCCAAAGCAGACCTCCAAACTGCTCTCAAAAGCTTCTCTGAAACATACAAGAGCCTGAACATAAATAAAACAAACCACCAAATCCAACAATGACCTATTATGAATGTGAACCACTTGACAACGTGGAACATTTTGCCTACCTCAGCAGCCATCTCGCCTAATGAGTCACCATTAAGGAAGAAATATAGCACACGATAGGCTGCGCAAGCACAGCCTTTGGAAAACTAATTGGTATTCAAAAACCACGATCTCAGGACGAGTACAAGGCTGTCATAATCCCAACCCTCTCTATGCCTGTAAAACGTGTACAAAACTGTCATAATCCCAACCATCTGTATGGCTGTAAAACGTGTACAAAACTGTCATAATCCCAACCATCTGTATGGCTGTAAAACGTGTACAAAACTGTCATAATCCCAACCATCTCTTTCTGTAAGTGAACTGCATAATCCCCCTTATGGTTAAAACGTGTACAAAACTGTCATAATGCCAAACCATCTCCTATGGCTGTTAAAACATTGTACAAGGCTGTCATAATCCCAACCATCTCTATGGCTGTAAAACATGTACAAAACTGTCATAATCCCAACCCTCTCTATGGCTGTAAAACGTGTTACAAGGCTGTCATAATCCCAACCCTCTCTATGGCTGTAAAACATGTACAAAACTGTCATAATCCCAACCCTCTCTATGGCTGTAAAACGTGTACAAGGCTGTCATAATCCCAACCCTCTCTATGGCCTGTAAAACATGTACAAAACTGTCATAATCCCAACCCTCTCTATGGCTGTAAAACATGTACCAAAACTGTCATAATCCCAACCCTCTCTATGGCTGGTAAAACGTGTACAAGGCTGTCATAATCCCAACCCTCTCTCATGGGTGTAAACATGTACAAAACTGTTCATAATCCCAACCCTCTCTATGGCTTTAAAAACATGCTACAAAACTGTCATAATCCCAACCCTCTCTATGCTGTTAAAACGTGTACAAGGCGGTCATAATCCCAACCCTCTCTATGGCTGTAAAACGTGTACAAGGCTGTCATAATCCCAACCATCTCTATGGTTGTAAAACGTGTACAAGGCTGTCATAATTCCAACCCTTCTCTATGGCTGAGAGACGTGGGTGACATACAGAAGGCCTCTTTAAAAACTGGTGTTACAGCAACAACACTTTCTGAGAAAGATACTAAACATCAGGTGTGAGGATCGACGGACCAATGTCAGTGTCCTGACCCATGCCAACATCCCCAGTGTAGGATCCAAAATCATCTGGCACCAACTCTGGGAAGCGTAAACCTGATCAGTAAACACCCACCGGGGCACAATAGTCAATAAGGTCATTTTTGTGTTTTCACCTCTAATGGTTCAGGTCAGGATTTGCGGAGGGTAAACTGATCATAGATCTGTGCCTACTGCCTAAGGAAAAGTACACACAGCCACATACAGTCCCAGCTAACTATTTCATCTGGTTTCTCCCACTAAAGAGTGTGAAGCAAACAAGAGAACCCATAAACATATAGCTAACCTACTGTAACACCACTGCATTTACCTTGGCACCAGTCTCACTCACCGGCCGTGTGCAGGCCTGGCACGCAGAGCTAAAAAAACGCACATCAAACATGCCACTGGAGATGAACCGAAGGCTGAATGTGGAGAGTAATTGCTTTCTAGCTAGTCTGGCGAGCTTGTTTACCTTGGCACTAACGTTAGCTCTGCTGCTGGGAAACCTTACTCACTTAGTGTCAGTCTCAGCCATTCTCTGACCAAGTGCAATAGAATTAGACTAACTACACCTCAGTGTATCCTGCAGCCAGGTGAGTTGTCATCTTAACCCCTTCCTTCACATGTTGTGTCCTGAGAGGGGCTGGCGGCATTCCACACATTCTAGAGCCTTTCCAGGAGTCTTTCCCTGGCTGCATTCTCGAAGTTCTGTATCCCCCTCTCTCTCAGACCTCCACTGCTCTCTGCTGACTACATTTCCTTCCTGGAAGGGTCCTAGCTGCTAGATACACACGTGAGCTTTTCTAACCCTGAGAGTGAGAGAAAGAGAGGGAGATTGTGAAGGACTAGAGACCCAGCTGCAAATACGTCACCCAAAAAACAGTGTAAGCAAGAAGAGAGAGATAGGAGAGGGGAAAGAATCAAAACAGTATACAGAAAGAGAAATGCAGGGTAATCAGTTGGCTTACCTTAAATGTATAGGTAATATCAAGCCTCCTATAGACTGTTAGGTCTTCACTAGGCTCGCACCAAGATTTTTGTTGGGAGAGAACAATAGAGTAAGTCCTTCTCTTGAACTTCATCAGCATATAGTGAGCTGCTAGACTAAGACTGCTATACAACCACTCCTATCATTCTATCTCACCCTCCCCATTCTCGCTTATGTTCTCTGCAGTCTCCTCCTTCCTCTTTCTCTCTCTGTCTGTCCTTCCACCTACTATCTCCCCTTTCCTGCTCTACATATCCTCCATCAGGGCCGGATCGAGCCTTTTGGGGGCCCTAAGAGAAATGTGCTCGAGGGGCCCCTACACTCAATCATAGGACTCACTGAAGAGATGAGTCTTAAGTAAAGACTTTTACTCCCAGCCTGCAGGCATGCCCTCTTAGAAAAAAAAGTTCCAAAAGGGTTCTTTGGCTGTCCACATAGGATAACCCTTTTTGGTTCCAGGTAGAACTCTTTTGGGTTCCATGCAGAACCCTTTCCACAAAGACTTCTACCTGGAACCCAAAAGGGTTCTACATGGAACCAAAAACAGCTCTACCTACAACCAAAAAGAGTACTCATATGGGGACAGCCGTAGAACCCTTCTGGTTCCAGGTAGAACCCTTTTGAATTCCATGTTGAACACTTTCCACAGAGAGTTCAACATGGAACTAAAAACGGCTCTACCTAGAACCAAAAAGGGTTCTTCAAAGGGTTCTCTTTCGGAGACAGCTGAAAAGCCCTTTTAGGTTGTAGATAGCACCTTTTTTCTAAGTGTGGATAACTTTGTTTAATTAATCCATTTGCTTAGTTAGAGGTCCTCTACTTGGCGGAAAACTGGGCGGTGTGATAAATGTTTGTGTATTTAGTGTATCACTTACTTCACAGCATATATGAGAAGAGGAAACCCACAGCCAAGCAGTGGGGAAACTGATAGGGCTGGTTTAACATAATATCTATGTACAAATGATGATTGGTAGCCAAGAGTTCAAGGAGAGAACTTGTCATATTATCCATCATAACAATAAAGGATTGTTGTTGTGAACAAAGACAACCTTTAATACAATATGGGCTCTCCAATTCAGTTTTATCCTGCTATTGTAAGTATTTTGTGTAAATAAACAATAATAAAACCATCACATGATTAAGTTCCCTCCAAATCCTTTTCATACACTAGGTTACATTCTACAAATGTTTGAACTTCTTTGTCCTGTGATTGTAATTACTTTGCACTAGCCCAAGGCAGAATGCCTCTGCGTCAATGTCGCAACATGATGCTGCTGAAGAGAACAATTCACAAAACTGAGTGTTATTAATGGCTGAGAGGGTGTGAGCGTGGGTGGTAGGAGAATGTGTGTGTGTGTGTGTGTGTGTGTGTTGTGTGTGTGTGTGTGTGTGTGTGTGTGTGTGTGTGGTGTGTGTGTGTGTGTGTGTGTGTGTGTGTGTGTGTGTGTGTGTGTGTGTGTGTGTTGTGTGTGTGTGTGTGTGTGTGTGTGTGTGTGTTGTGTTGTGTGTGTGTGTGTGTGTGTGTGTGTGTGTGTGTGTGTGTGTGTGTGTGTGTGTGTGTGTGTGTGTTGTGTGAGAGAGAGTAAATATCTCACGGATGAAAGAGAGGAGGCTCATCTCCGTCATAGTTGGGGTCAATTCAGTTTTCCATGAGACGGAGTCTACAACCCACACAAGTGGCTCAGGTAGTGCAGCTCATCCAGGATGGCACATCAATGCGAGCTGTGGCAAGAAGGTTTGCTGTGTCTGTCAGCGTAGTGTCCAGAGCATGGAGGCGCTACCAGGAGACAGGCCAGTACATCAGGAGACGTGGGAGGAGGCCGTAGGAGGGCAACAACCCAGCAGCAGGACCGCTACCTCCGCCTTTGTGCAAGGAGGAGCACTGCCAGAGCCCTGCAAAATGACCTCCAGCAGGCCACAAATGTGCATGGGTTTGGGCACGAGAGGCAGCCCCAGATTTTTTTTTGGGGAGGGCACACGGGGAGATTGGCGGACTCAGGTAGGAGACCTGAGCCAACTTCCGTGCTTACCGTGGCGAGAGAGTGACTGGGCAGGCACCGTGTTATGCGGGGCAGCGCAAGGTGTCCCCAGTGCGCACGCATAGCCCGGTGCGCTACATCGCAGCTCCTCGAATCGGCCGGGCTAGAGTGGGCATCGAGCCAGGAGGGATGATGCCGGCTCAGCGCATCTGGTCTCCAGTGCGTCTCCTCGGCCCGGGATACTGCCCCAGCCCTACGCACGGTGTCTCCAGTTCGCCAGCACAGCCCAGTGCGGCCTGTTCCAACTCCCCGCACTTGCCGGGCTACAGGGGGGATCCAGCCAGGACGAGTGGTGCTAGCTCTGCGCTCGAGACCGCCAGTGCGCCTCCACGGTCCAGTGTATCCGGTGCCTCGGCCAAGGACAAGGCCTCCTGCATGTCTCCCCAGCCTGGTGAGTCCTGTGCCTGTGCTAAAATCTAACCCTCCTGCATGTCTCCCCAGCCTGGTGAGTCCTGTGCCTTCCCCCAGAGCCATGCCTCCTGTGTGTCTCTCCACTCCAGTGATGATCCATGGCACGAAGCCTCCAGTGATGATCCATGGCAAGAAGCCTCCAGTGATGATCCATGGCACGAAGCTCCAGTGATGATCCATGGCAAGAAGCCTCCAGTGTGATCCATGGCAAGAAGCCTCCAGTGGTGATCCATGCAAGAAGCCTCCAGTGGTGATCCATGCAAGAAGCCTCCAGTGGTGATCCATGGCAAGAAGCCTCCAGTGGTGATCCATGGCAAGAAGCCTCCAGTGGTATCCATGGCACGAAGCCTCCTGTGATGATCCATGGCACGAAGCCTCCTGTGATGATCCATGGCACGAAGCCTCCGGTGAGGATCCATGGCACGAAGCCTCCGGTGAGGATCCATGGCATGAGGCCTCCAACGAAGGACGTCAGTCCGAGCCTCCAGCAACGCCTTTTAGTCCGGAGCAGCCAGAGTCTCCCTCCTGTCCGGAGCAGCCAGAGTCCCCCTCCTGTCCGGAGCAGCCAGAGTCACCCTCCTGTCCGGAGCAGCCAGAGTCTCCCTCCTTCCGGGGCCCGCTGCAAGGGTCCGGGGTCGCGCGGTAAGGGTCCCCGCTCCAGAGGCGCCACCTAAGTGGGCCAAGACTAAGGTGGAGCGGGGTCCACGTCCCGCACCAGAGCCGCCACCGCGGGTGAAATGCCCACCCAGACCCTCCCTATAGGTTCAGGTTTTGCGGCCAGAGTCCGCACCTTGGGGGGGGGGGGGGGTACTGTCACGCAGATCCTTTTTATGTCTCTATTTTGGTTGGTCAGGGCGTGAGTTTGGGTGGGCATTCTATGTCTGGTATTCTATGTTGTCCTTGTTTTGTAGTGTCTCAATCAGAGGCAGCTGTCTATCGTTGTCTCTGAGAATCATACTTAGGTAGCCTGTTCCCACCTGTGTTTGTGGGTGGTTGTTTCGTGTGTTCACCTTACAGGACTGTTCGTTTATTGTTTTTGTTGTTTTGTCAAGTGTTTCATATTTTAATTAAAATAATGAACACTTACCACGCTGCACCTTGGTCCTCCTCTTCTCCTCTATACGACAATCGTGACATAAAAAATATATATATTTAAATAGAACAAATCTGAGGGGGCATGTGCCCCTGTACCCCCTATGGGCATGACGCCTCTGCTTAAGTACATCTTTTATTGACTTAAATTAATGTTAAGTTTACCTATCTGAATCGGACTGACATGAATTATGATATTGAAATATCTTCCTATAAAGTTTACCACACCGTGGTTATGTGTCCATCAACAATGAAAGAGCCACAGCTTCTGTATTATAGTTCGCTCACCCTCAGCAACCATACTTTTTTCAGAGACTGCATTTCCGGCTCAATCAAAAATTACCTTTAAATTTCCACCGGCCTACAACGCTGATCTTCGGAGCTACGGATTGAATCCAGCCCATAGACAGGGGATTTAGGGGTAGTGAGGGTGCTGCTAAAAAATAATATAAAAAATGTTCTAAAAATTATATTAATTAAATTAGTGCTCTAGGCCTTTATGACAACTGTATGAGCGAAATACTCATCACGAAAAATCCCCCCCTCGGAGCGGGGAGAAAAATACCCCAGCCCTAACTCTCTCTATGACTCACAGTTTATAGTTTACTCTCTTTAAAGTGACTTATAGCATAGTTTACCATCTTTAACTTTCCTTTACACAGACATCACACAGACATGACTGGGCAGCCGGTGTGGGTGGTAAATAAAGTATTAAAGAGGCCTTTTCTAGGAAGTCTTCATTTTGACTATCATGAACCTTCGAGGAACTTTTAAAACAACACCATCACCCTGAGTACAAATGGTAACATAATTTATTGAGCGCTTTAACATGTATACAAAAAACACAGTGAATACTTAAACTGCTGGAAGTTGACATTCAGGAAGGTAAAATGAAATAAGACATGTTCACATTAGGCTAAAGGTGGGATTCTGCTGCTGCTGTGTACTATTTGAAAGTCTGCGTTGACCTAGATACAATACCATGCTATGACAATATTGATGCTATATTATAGTGGAAAGCTGTGACTGAGCAGAAAATACCGGTAGCCTTTCAGCATTTCAACACAAACATGTACACAGCTTACCTGGATCTGGCCAGTAGTGCAGTGTATAGGCAATACGGTGCCCTTTCAGGCTTGCCACAGATGTGTTGTCAGTGAAGAATATGGTGGTCACATACATACAGGTAAGTGCAGGGAAACAGGAGTCAAACTGTATGATATTGTATTTGTAGAGTATTGTACTGTATTACAGGGATTGACATTAAAGTCTGAAAGGCACTTGCCCGAAAATGTAAATTAGCTATTTACACACAGAAGTGCCATATATTGCCTGTCTTTCACCTACACATAGGGGAGGAACCAGAAAGATCACTACTGGAATTCTTTGTATTTTGGTTGTTATTAGCAAGTAGAACAGGCTCAACTTGCCCGACTGCCATACATTGTCTGTCTTTCATTTAAATAATGGGGAGGAACCAGAAAGATCAGCTTTAGGCTACTGGAATTCTTTGCAGTTTTGTTGTTTTTACTTTTTGTTAAAAATCACCTGCCCAACATGCAACCTTAGGCTTAACTTGCATGACTGCTCAGATGACTTGGCCCAGGCAATAGGGCAACCCTTGATGTCAGGTGCACATCTCAGATCAGTGTAGGAATGCCAAAGCACCAGTCACAAATACCTGTTCCCGTCTATTAAGTCTACAACTCTGACACAGGTCATTTCTAAATTGAGAAATTAAATATTTCAGCACTTGACTTAATCTCTCAGATAAAGTGATTTTCCGTTTGTTTTCTGTCACATATTAAATTATCTAAGTGAAAAAAGAAAAAAAACATTCTCACGATAAAACTGAGTCATGCCGTTTCCTGAGAACAGATTGGAATCAGATGTTCGATAAAACAGAGATGATAAACGCTGACAACCAGCTGGTAGTGAACCTCAGAAGCAGACTTTCTAAACCCATTTATAACAACACACATACCTACAAAATGTGACTGGACATTCATATTCAGCATATTCAAACATGAGGTATTCGTCCACTTCTCACTTCCTTATTCACATGAATCTCTCCTCCTTTCAGGAAGAAAACATGGTGAAAAAAATAAAAAAAGACTGCATTTTTTATAGAAGGATGGAGGGAGAAGAGCAAAGTGGGCACCTTGAAGCAGAGATATACACCTAACTTCTGATCCCATCCTCTTAGAGTACTGTCTAAGGAGCCAAAGTCCTTTTGCAAAGCACAAACACACTCAAGTGCGCATACACGCACACACACTTTAATAATGTCATTTTGGTGTGTCATTTCAGGCATCTGACATCTCTGGTTTTACCACAGCCTCAAAGTCAAAATAGGCTATATCATAGAAAATTTATGAAAACAAAAATTTGCTTTTTGGTCTTCATTTAAGGTTAGGAATAAGGTTAGCAGTGTGGTTAAGGCTAGGTTTAAAATCACATTTTAAGAAGAGAAATTGTAGAAATAGGCAGGGTTTATGACTTTGTGGCTGTGGTAATTAGTGAAGGCCGACATCTCTTCCTCTCTCCACTTCCTGGTTGTGTCTTCTCTACTTCCCCTTTTTGGACCGCCCCCTGCGGCCTATGGCGGTGGAGGGTCCTGGGGCAGGAGTGACTGCTGCGCCTATGTTGATGTGTCCTTCCTGTATCTCAGTCCTGGTCTCTGGAGGCAGACTTTGTATCTGCTGCTGAGTCTCCAGGTAAAACATGACATCTCTCAGCTGCTCCTGGAGCTCTGCTATCACCCCATCCTTACGCTCGCCTGGAGGAGGGAAAGAGAGGTTAAAGGCATCAAGGAGATAATATGAAATGTTGTCATCAATTTAACTCCAAGATAAAGACGTCCACGATGGAGGGTTCTAGTCTCCCCGACTCCCCCAGAATTAGGTTCTAGTCTCTCCCTCCCCCAGACTCACCAGTCTCTCTAGCCTTGTGCTCATCTTCAGCCAACTGGGCCTGTAGCTGAACCTGATTGGCTCTCAGACAGCGGTTCATTTCCTGTTCCTCTTTCAGCTCCTGACCAAGCTTCGTCACACGGGTCGACAACTGACCACACCTGGAGGAGGGGGGAGACAGAGATGGTGCTACCAAGACACACAGATTTTCAATAGCAGATAACAACATCTCTCCCCACTAGTTTAGAGAGAGAAAATTAAAACCTACAGTACAACATGACTATGGCCACAGTCAGATTCTAACATTTTACTGTGTCAGGATGATTGACAGCTGCCTACAGTGTGAGAGGATCCACCTACTTCTTGTCCATGCCCTGTTTGTCCTTGGCCAGCTCCCCCAGCCGACGCTCCAGATTATCACATCGATCTATGGTCTCCTTAAACTTGGCCTTCATGTTGTTGATCTGAAACACACACACAGAATCGGGTATTTAACTGAATGGATAGATAGAGACATGATTTCAGACATGCAGCAATGATTCTTATCCTACCTCCTCTGCGGTGTCCTTCTCCAGGTGAACAATCTTATTCTCCCAGTAAATGCGCTGGGACTCCAGCTGACTCGTTAGCAGGTGAGAGTACTGCAGGAAGAGGTAACATCATTCTGGGTGAGATATCTGCTGTAACAGCCGTTTGCCATGTTAACTAATAGGTATCACACTTTTAGAATGAAAAACAGGGAGTCAAACACACACACACACACACCTCTAGTTGCAGAGCGTCTATCTTCTCCTCTTGACAGGTTTCTCCTTCACACCCGTACTGAACCATCTTCCCATCAGTCTTACTGGCCACCAGCCTGTGAACATAGTTATCTACACACACACACAAATCAGTGAAGCACTGTTGCAGTGCTACACACAGGGTTTTATATTAGTGGTGGGAACGTTTAAACAACATTGGGATCTTTAACTTTTAGATGAAATACTTTTAGATAAAAAATTTACAAATGAAAATCCCAGTGCAGTTATCACAAAACTACCACTAACAGGTCCCGATCATCACCATAATAAAGGGAACTCTATTAAACAGATACCTAATGCAACAATGCTGTAACGTTAGGAGGAGATATGCAACTTTCAAATGATTTACCACGGAATTAAAATCGCTCCGCGCGTCGTCATCGTCGTTAACAGTTCGAAAAAATGTAAGAGAGTAAGACAGGGAAGGGACAGCAGCGAAGTCCTGTATGGCAATACTGAGAAAGTCACATGAGGTGGTTGTAGTAACCTGGTATATTTATGTTTACCAATAGATGGCAGTATTGACTCAAGATGGGGGTTTGCTTTCCGCTATCCGTAGCCATTTCCTATGTCTGCCTATATAACCGTGATTTAAGAAAGCTTCAGGTAGCTTAAGCCAGGTGCATTAGAGAATGTTATTCTAAGTTACAATTAAATACTAAACCCTACTTACGTGTCATGAGTCATCAATCTAAGAAGCCTCAAAGGATACTACATATTTGGTGACGAGGATGGGATAATAGGCCACATTGCGAGGGCGTGCCACAATAAAAAAAAGCCACGTGCTGCAGAAAAGAGAACGGACAGAAAACCGAATACCTCCAGACGCTCTAGCTACCGCTCTAATCAGGTGATAGAAAATGAGTGCGCAAACGCAGAGCAAGCACTCTCAATGTACAGTCTACAGGGGGCGAATATGGAAAAAGTGAAGCCTTTCATTGTGGAAATGGGAATAAATGGATTTAAGGTACCGTTTGAAATAGACACAGGATGTAGTGTCAGGCTGATGAACAGGTCCCAATTCTATATGAAGTGGAAAAAATGTTGAAGTGCCTAAACTGAGAGACACCCCTATTAAACTCAAAACGTACACAGTGGAGAAGATCCCTGTGATTGGAGTTGCTGATGTTCAAGTGGAATATCAAGGACAAAAGAAAAGTCTGCCTCTCTTAGTAGTGGAAGGTACTGGCCCCAGCTTACTAGGGAGAGGGTGGTTGGAGGAAATAAAATTGAACTGGGATGAAATCAAACATGTCACCACAGAGACATTGACACTGCATCAGGTGCTTTCAAAGCATGAGTGTGTTTTCAAAGAGCTAGGGACATTAAAAGGGGTCCAAGCTACCATTCATGTTGCTGCTGATGCTACTCCCAGATTCCATAGGCCAAGCTGAAAGGCTTACTGAACAGAGATCTCATCTTATCGTGTGATGCCTCATCGTGTGGTGTGGGGCCGGTGCTATCACACCGGATGGAGATTGGTGCAGAGAAACCTATCGGGTTCATGTCAAGAACGTTGTCGCCAGCGGAGAAAATAATAATTTACAAACCAGGTAGATACCATGGGAATGCTGATGCTCTGAGTAGGCTGCCTGTTCTTGAAATCATCATTCAGGAAGAAGAAAATGACCAGGTTTTGATGATCGATGTGTTGGATGATGCACAGGTGAACACAGCACAAATCAGGCAATGGACTTCAAAGGATGTGACGTTATCACAAGTGCATGAATTTATCCTGAAAGGATGGCCTACAGTTCAGATCCTAAAGGAGATCATGTTTGAATTTTTTTAAATATGAAAATAGCATAGCTCAGAAAGGAATTAAGTTGGGTTATTAGCTTTAAAGGGGGGGTGTAGTAACCTGGTATATTTATGTTTACCAATAGATGGCAGTATTGACTCAAATTAAATACTAAACCCTGATTACGTGTCATGAGTCATCAATCTAAGAAGCCTCTAAGGATACTACAGTGGTGAAATAAATACAAACTTTGCAAGGTGGAATTGAGCTACAGAGGCAGTACAGGTTCAATGCTTAACCATCTAAAAGGGAGTCACCGTGACCCAACCAGTTGCTGGCAGCAGATAAGAGATGGAGTGAGAAAATCACAGCGCTGATTACAGAAATTATTGCAGTTGATATGCAGCCATTGTCAAATGGTAGAGGATGTTGGCTTCACTGCCCTGATGGCATATATAGAACCAGACTACAAGATGCCATGTCGAAAAAAGGGGTAGGGGACAGCAGGAAGGTGAGCGCTGTCTGGTAGCCTGGTACATTGAACTGCTTTGCCCCCCATAGCGGTCATACGCAGGATCATATCTGAATTGTGAATTCACGTCATTTTATAATTTTTTCTTATCATTAAAATGATTTTTTTTTTTAAATGGCACTTTAAATGTTAAGAACAATTGTACATTGGGCGCAGGTGTCCTAGCGGTTAAGAGCGTTGGGCCAGTAACTGAAAGGTCATGGTTCAAATCCAAGAGCAGACTAGGGGAAAAATATGTTGATGTGCCCTTGAGCAAGGAACTTAACCCTAATTGCTCCTGTACGTCGCACTGGATAAGAGTGTCTGCTAAATGACTAAAATGTAATTGTATATTTGTCACATCCCCGTTTTATATACATTGTAGTTGATAATAGATATATATATATATATAGAGACAGAAGTCGGTACTCTTGCCCCTAGCCCTCCACAGTATCCTGTACCTCCAGCATAGTCCCAGACACGGTGGTTAGTGAGCTGCATGGCGTACGTGTGTTGCGTCTCCTCAAAGTGTTTGTAGGCATGACGACTGATGTAGCGACCACAGCCGATATGACCACAGATCAGACAGATCCAAAGGTTCTGGAGGGGGAGGGGAGTAGGAGGGAAAACATTAGCCAGGGGGAGGGGTGTAGGAGGGAAAACATTAGCAACTGTAAACAACAAGAGTACCTGTGGGCTATACTCGGCCTTGTCTCAGGATGGTAAGTTGGTGGTTGAAGATATCCCTCTAGTGGTGTGGGGGCTGTGCTTTGGCAAAGTGGGTGGGGTTATATCCTTCCTGTTTGGCCCTGTCTGGGGGTATCATCGGATGGGGCCACAGTGTCTCCTGACCCCTCCTGTCTCAGCCTCCAGTATTTATGCTGCAGTAGTTTATGCGTCGGAGGGCTAGGGTCAGTCTGTTATATCTGGAGTATTTCTCCTGTCTTATCCGGTGTCCTGTGTGAATTTAAGTATGCTCTCTCTCTTTCTCTCTCTCGGAGGACCTGAGCCCTAGGACCATGCCTCAGAACTACCTGGCATGATGACTCCTTGCTGTCCCAAGGCCACCTGGTCGTGCTGCTGCTCCAGTTTCAACTATTCTGCCTGCGGCTATGGAACCCTGACCTGTTCACCGGACGTGCTACCTGTCCCAGACTTGCTGTTTTCAACTCTCTAGAGACAGCAGGAGCGGTAGAGATACTCTTAATGATTGGCTATGAAAAGCCAGGTCCTCCGAGAGGTGCTGACTTGCTGCACCCTCGACAACTACTGTGATTATTATTATTTGACCATGCTGGTCATTTATGAACATCTTGGCCATGTTCTGTTATAATATCCACCCGGCACAGCCAGAAGAGGACTGGCCACCCCTCATAGCCTGGTTCCTCTCTAGGTTTCTTCCTAAGTTTTGGCCTTTCTAGGGAGTTTTTTCTAGCCACCGTGCTTCTACACCTGCATTGCTTGCTGTTTGGAGTTTTAGGCTGAGTTTCTGTACATCACTTTGAGATATCAGCTGATGTAAGAAGGGCTATATAAATACATTTGATTTGATCTGTAGATGTATGCAAATGTATGTAGTGTTGATTTTAGTGTGTAAATAATGTTTACCTCCTGAACTCCACATTCAAAGCACTTGTTCTCCTCTACAGGCTCTGGGGTCTGACAATACCGACACACAGGACACCTGCAACAGAAGAGTCAATACACCCCAGTCAACACCTTTACACACATAAAAACACCAAAAGCACAGTAGCTACCACTTCTATTGTCCCCATGCTAAAACACAATGCCATATTGCTCACATGTTGTGCCACAAAAGGACTAAAACTGCAGCACATGACAGTCATCCACTGACCAGAGAGAGGGAGGATGGAGAAATGAACTCAGGGTCATGCTGTGAGTCGTGTGTGTGCTGGTATATACTCACGAGGCATCCTCCCAGCGTTGCAGACACAGGCTGTGGAAGCTGTGGTTACAGAGTGTAGTGAGAACCCCATTCACTGACTCATCCATCCTCTCCAGACACACGGTACACTTAGGAAGCTCTGTCAGCTCCATCACTGGAAGACTGGCGCCCTGGGGGTGGGAGGGTGAGAGAGAGACGGAGAGAGAGAGAAATGATTAAAATCTATGTCCTCAGGTGTACTGCTCAGACAGTCATTAGAGGTACTGGTGTACATACTGTACCTGCTCAGACTTGATGACCTCAGCTCTCTCCACATAGACCAGCTGGCAGACTGCATCCTCTATGGAGTTGAACGTACGGCCATTACACGCTGTGTAGAAACTATCTGCATCAGCCTGGAGAGAGAAAGGGGGAGACAGAGAGAGACGGAGTAATAATGTGAATAATTCTAAAAACAGTTTCTAAGCAGACTTTCAGATACAACAACAGCAGTGTTCTATGATCTTATTCATCTCACCTGGATACTAAACTTGATCAGCACCATGTACTGGTTAGAGGTGGAGTCTCGTATGATCTTACTCATCTCACCTGGCTACTAAACTTGATCAGCACCATGTACTGGTTAGAGGTGGAGTCTCGTATGATCTTACTCATCTCACCTGGATACTAAACTTGATCAGCACCATGTACTGGTTAGAGGTGGAGTCTCGTATGATCTTACTCATCTCACCTGGCTACTAAACTTGATCAGCACCATGTACTGGTTAGAGGTGGAGTCTCGTATGATCTTCATGTGCTCCATGACATCATAAAATGGTGCCACAAACTTCATGAGGTCGTGGCTTGTCATGGTGGTGGGGACGGTCAGGATACACAGCATGGCACTGCGACGCACGTCCTCCGTCAGTGATGTCATCTTGCTGCGACGGGACAGTCAGGAGAAACTAAATTGTCTCATATTGCTAGTGAGAAATCTTTTCAATAAACAATATCTTTGGTATATTGTAGTCGCTCAGGATATAGTACAGAATGTCTACTGCATGGTAGGCTTGGGTGACATAATGTATACCCGGGGATATTTGGAAATAGCCAGATGGTTTTCCAAACATAGTTACAGTATGGAATTCACAACTAAACTAAATATTGTAACTATTAAGTTAACTGTTTAAAATGTGCTAAATGCTCTGCAATTGTGCATTTGGTTTGCCAATTTAGTAGTTATCTAGCTGGTTAGCTTCTTGACAAATTAAGCTTCTCTTGGTAACAGCAGAGAATCCCCTCCTGGATCAAGAGCCTTGCTGTCTAATATTTATTTTGAGTGTGCAGCAAACTGACTAGCATTTTTTAGTTACTTGTAGAACTTTATGGGATTTTACATGTACTTGTTAGCATTGCTAACCTTCGGATTAGAGGCTCCGTGGGGTTTGAAAGTAGCGCCCCTCGTGTTCAGTGCCGATATTACCGAATATCCCAATCTGGATACCGCCCAAGCCTACTGAATGGAAATATAAAGCCAATGGGTTCAGACTCAATGAGCACTGTTAGTTTCTGAACAGAGTAAAAACTCAAAACGGACAACTAGAATGTTGTCTTCGCGGTAGAGCGCTCTGGTAGCAGCTCCTCTCTACTGGGTCTCCATGATGTTTACAAGTGACCTTCTGTTCACTTTCCTCAACAGACCTTGGCCAGACACTCTGTTCCCCTTTTCTCTCACAGTAACATGCTGACCACACCACTTGCGTTGTGTACACATACATGTTATTCAATCATTTCATCCAAACTAATAGCGCGCGTCAACGAGTGTCTGCGTAGCCAGGCGCTAAAATAGAACTTGGTTCTACTTGACGCATGACGTGCTGCAAGTCCCGCCTCTCCCATCTCCTCAGTCTTTTAGGAGCATATACGCACATGGGTGATTGAAAAATTAACTGAGGTTCATACTCCAGTCCAGTTGGTGGTGGTAATGCACCTCAAAGTTAGTTGCCAACTGCCATATAAAGTCCACAGAAGAAGACAGAAGGCGGAGAGATTACTAGGAACTAACTAGATTTCCCCTTTTATCTGTGGATTAATTGTTTGAGTAGAGAACACACGATTTTGTGTGACTAAAAATGGGTAAAACTTCTACAAAGATCCAGAAAAAAGGACCTTGTGCATTCCAGGTAAAATAACAACCCAATGTTTATATCCCAGGACAAATGAGCTAGCAACAGCAAGCTAGCTAGCTAAATGGCCATTAATGTTTTCTTGAGTTTCGACCTGTCCCCAAATTAATATAGTTGGTTCAGAGTTTGTTTTGATATTTCAACCTGTGTTTACATCCTAATAATAAGAAAGATTGCTCAGAAAATCAGTGTTTTAATTGGCGTATGCTTTCTTAGATTTTGACTTTATGCCGATTAAGATAAGCAGAGTAAGGTGTTTACATGTCTAAAGCCATATTCGGCCTTCTGCCATAATTAGAGTAATATCGAATTATTAGTCTGCATGTAAACATACTCAGTGTTGTGTATAGCAACAGAAACTCACTTGGTCTTGTAGAGGTGCATGATGCCGTGGACTATCTCCACTGAAGGGTTTCCACTGAAGAAGGAGATCTGGTCTGGAAGCTGCTTGGAGGGCGAGTCTAGAGCCACCTCTGTGCCCTCGGCACTGACCTCTGTAGGGCCCTCAGTAGGACCCCTCCCGTCTGGTTGATCCTCTAGGGGTTGGGCTCCTCCACCCTCCTCTCCCTCTGCCCCAGTCTGCTCACCCTCTTCTTTATCTACAGGAGAGAAATGTAGGTTTCTAGTAGTTTTTATTCCTATAAAGTCTGACAGACTGATAACCACAGCTGTATTTTCTTTAGTCAGTCATTCTGAAATGTCAGAATATGTTTTAACACATCCCATCTCCCTATACACACACACCACATGTATTATTACACACCAACAAATAATAATGCATTGGTTTGTGTACAGCATCATATTCATTAAATATGTTATCCATATTGCTATATACCCTGATTCTTACCAGGGTTGGGTGCGAAGGTCTCGATGACCATGTCTCCCATAGTTCTGCTGCCGATGTGCTGATGTAAGACGGCTGCTCTCTCCAACTCTGTCTTCCCACTCAGAGAGAGCCTGGCTGAGCTCAGTGCTTTCTCCTGCAAATCCTCCTCTGACATATCCTCAACTACAGGGCGAGAGAGCAAAAGGGGGAGAGGGAGAGAAAAAGGGAGAATAGGCAAAAACAAAGCATCAACTTCTGGATCAATACCTATTGCCATCATTGCTGAATTACTCAGACAAATGTGTTCCAGAAACAGTAACCTGAACAGGTCTCTGATGGTAAGAGGAGGGAGTGACTTGCTCTGATGCTGTTGCCTGACTCCTCAAACATAATTATTCCGCTGTTCTATGTTCTACCGCTGTGAAGCTGGCAAGAATAACTATGTACTTCTGGGTCAAAGAATTTTTTTTATCCTTCAGAATAAGAGTCAAGTCCTGTATACTTTTGAAAATGATGGAAAATGTGCACAATCATCAATATATTTTATACTAGTTATCATACAAAGAGTAATTAAAAGTATTTCTATAAGATGATGTATTTGTCTATTTTCTTTACACAACATACAGAAAATTGTGTATGTCCAGCATGAAAAAACTATTGGATTTAAGCTGATTGGCCTTTAAAGAGTGGCCACAAAATGAGCAGCAARGCTCCTCTGGGTGTAAACTCTGTGGATTTGGAAACTACAAGTGCTCCTGAGTAGAATGGCCCCTTTGACTGGACACAATGTACAGAAAATTGTGTATGGTCCAATAAATGATAGGAGTACACATACAAAAAACATTGTTGACCATTCAGACTTAAAAAAATAAACATATCAATCGCATATCTTATAGAAATAATTGTAACTATTCTTTGTATGCTAGTATAAACGATATCAATAATTGTGCACATTTTACGTCACTTTCACCATAATTAATAATTTACAACGTATACAGGACAGAACTCTTATTCTGAAGGATTCCAAAAATCCGTGACTCGGAAGTACTTAGCTATTCTTGCCTGCTTCACAGAATATTACATGTATTAGGCTAGCTAGCTAGCTAGCTGTCTATAAAATCATACTCCTGTGAGGAAGAGTGCAAAAACAAACACCATACGTCACTGTGGGCTAGTTAAATTAGCTATATCAAAAAAGATGGTGACGTCAGTATTAAAACTAAAATAATTAAACTCACCAGCGGTGTATTGGAAATCCTGTGGAGAAAGAGACTGGTCTGCGAGCTCCAGACGGATAACTACCAGTGACACACTCATGTGTTATGAAAGAATGACGATTCTTCTCGACGAAAAAACAATACAAAGCCTGGTTGACAGCAAAGCTAGCTAGCAAGTTAACCTAGCTAACGTTAGCCAGCCAAAAACCTGGCTAGAGGGACAAATGACGACGTTTAACGAAACACTAGCTAGCTAAGGACTTTCTAACGAGCCCACATACCACCGTCTTACCTCAAAATACGATATTGCCACATTGTCATCATTTATTTATTTTCCAGGTCACCAATTTACTTACGAAATTCGATCTGCCTCCGTGACATAACTCTGCCGGGTTACTAAATTGACATCATGATGAAAAATACATAATTGCCCAGGTCAGCATGTCAGCCCTTACCTGGGGGCAAGATACCACATAGGGCCAAGCCCTGGAAGTGACTGTAAAAATAATTTAAAAAATACTACAATACAATGGATATTGCCTAGAACTTTTGAATAATGCAATGTATCAATGTATTTTGCTGAAATTATGCCCTTTATTTGCATGAGGGTTTTTCATGGGCATTTCATGTGATGGTAGCGGTGCTTGACTTGGACTGAAACAGATGCCAGTACTCATTTTGGGTGCCGGTACTGTTTATATTTACAGTTTAAGTCGGAAGTTTACATACACCTTAGCCAAATACATTTAAACTCAGTTTCACAATTCCTGACATTTAATCCTAGTAAAAATTCCCTGTCTTAGGTCAGTTATGATCACCACTTTATTTTAAGAATGTGAAATGTCAGAATAATAGTAGAGAGAATGATTTATTTCAGCTTTTTTTCTTTCATCACAGTCCCAGTGGGTCAGAAGTTTACATACACTCAATTAGTATTTGGTAGCATTGCCTTTAAAATTGTTGAACTTGGGTCAAACGTTTCAGGTAGCCTTCCACAAGCTTCCCACAATAAGTTGGGTGAATTTTGGCCCATTCCTCTTGACAGATCTGGAGTAACTGAGTCAGGTTTGTGGGCTTCCTTGTTCACACACGCTTTTCCAGTTCTGCCCACAAATTTTCTATAGAATTGAGGTCAGGGCTTCGTGATGGCCACTCAAATACCTTGACTTTGTTGTCCTTAAGCGATTTTGCCACAACTTTGGAAGTATGCTTGGGGACATTGTCCATTTGGAAGACCCATTTGTGACCAAGCTTTAACTTCCTGACTGATGTCTTGAGATGTTGCTTCAATGTATCCACATAATTTTCCTGCCTCATGACACTATCTATTTTGTGAAGTGCACCAGTCCCTCCTGCAGCAAAGCACGCCCACAACATGATGCTGCCACCCCTGTGCTTCACGGTTGGGTTGATGTTCTTCAATTTGTAAGCCTCCACATTTTTCCTCCAAACATAATGATGGTCATTATGGCCAAACAGTTCTATTTTTGTTTCATCAGACCAGAGGACATTTCTCCAAAAAAGTACAATCTTTGTCCCCATGTGCAGTTGCAAACCGTAGTCTGGCTTTTTTATGGCAGTTTTGGAGCAGTGGCTTCTTCCTTGCTGAGCGGCCTTTCAGGTTATGTTGATATAGGACTCGTTTTACTGTGGATATAGATACTTTTGTACCTATTTCCTCCAGCATCTTCACAAGGTCCTTTGCTGTAGTTCTGGGACTGATTTGTATTTTTCACACCAAAGTAGGTTCTAGGAGACAACGCATCTCCTTCCTGAGCAGTATGACAGCTGCGTGGTCCCAGTGTGTTTATATTTACATTTAAGTAATTTAGCAGACACTCTTATCCAGAGCAACTTACAAATTGGAAAGTTCATACATATTCATCCTGGTCCCCCCGTGGGGAATGAACCCACAACCCTGGCGTTGCAAGCGCCATGCTCTACCAACTGAGCCACACGGGACCAGACTTGCCTACTATTGTTTGTACAGATGAACGTGGTACCTTCAGCCGTTTGGAAATTGCTCCCAAGGATTAACCGGACTTGTGGAGGTCTACAATTTATTTTCTGAGGTCTTGGCTGATTTCTTTTGATTTTCCCATGATGTCAAGCAAAGAGGCACTGAGTTTGAAGGTAGGCCTTGAAATACATCCACAGGTACACCTCCAATTGACTCAAATTATGTCAATTAGAAGCTTCTAAAGCCATGACATCATTTTCTGGAATTTTCCAAGCTGTTTAAAGGCACAGTCAATTTAGTATATGTAAACTTCTGACCCACTGGAATTGTGACACAGTGAAATATAAGTGAAATAATCTGTCTGCAAACAACTGTTGGAAAAATTACCTGTGTCATGCACAAAGTAGATGTCCTAACCGACTTGCCAAAACTATAGTTTGTTAACAAGAAATTTGTGGAGTGGTTGAAAAACGAGTTTTAATGACTCCAACATAAGTGTCTGTAAACTTCCGACTTCAACTGTAGTTGCAGGAGCTCCACAATAGTTTTGAGCTAATATTCTATATTTACTCTCTGTCCATTCACTTTGTCATTCTGATATAGAATTTTATTATCAATGTCTATAATTTTCAATTATTCTAATCGGTCTGCAACCCAGAGTGTGTAAAGTTCTGGTTTAAATGAAACAGACAGAACTCCCAGCTCACAATAAGTCAAATCCAAGTTTATTCACGAGAGCTCTCCCATTCACATACAAAGATATCCCTTTTATAACATTCTTCTAACCTACGCACACACATGCACACTAACATTAGGAGACCTATCTTCTTCTCTAGAATTCTCACCACAGTTTATTACTACCCAGCTGACAGTTCCAGTCCCCCCCCAGATAAAGGAAACCTGGAGGGGTACTCCCTGTCCTATCGTACTTCCCAGATTTATAGCCGGGTCGGTTCAACCATAGTTTAATTGTTTCTAGGTGTGTTCTTAGGCACACACACATTCCTCTCTCTCCCAGTCTAACCTAGTTGGACTTTATGTTTAACATTTGTAATTACTCCTTATCCATGCTACATAACCTCTAATCCCTACTGGTTAAGTTTCCGGGTAGAATTATTTAATAATTTATCTTAAACCTTATAAATTATTTTATCACATTCTCACCTAGAGTTGGTTTGATGTCTCAGTCAACGCTCACATCTCCAGAGGTAGACAGAAGAAGATTTATAAGAAGATCTAGTTTCAGTAGACCATATATTTTTAGGACCATGTAGTGGTGAAGAAAGTACAGTACATTATCTGGGGAAGGACTGGAGTGGGGACCATTTCAAGGGATCTGCAGTTGTTTAGACATCATCCTGATATGCAGATCGGTATATCACTCCCATACATAGGGAATTATTATATTATGATCAATTCAATTTTAAAAGAGACATTTTAAATTAAAATGAGAAAATTAGAGCTGAACAATATTTTTTAAAGGTCAGACTTTGACCAGAGTTTGACAGACCAAGAGCGACCACTAGTGGCACAGCTAAGCACAACAGTCATGTATGATTGTGAACTGCATGTAAGAAACTACAGTCTTTTCAAATAATGAAATATCAGTATGGGTAAATGGCAGTTGGAAACGGGGGATACAGTTGTACAACTGAACGCATCCAACTGAAATGTGTCTTCCACATTTAACCCAACCCCTCAAATCAGAGAGGTGCGGGGGGCCACCTTATCATCGACAACTACGTCATCGGCGCTCGGGGAGCAGTTTTTGGGTGTTAACTGCCTTGCTCCGGGGCTGAACGGCAGATTTTTACCTTGTCGGCTTTTACTTGGGTATTTGGTTTTAAATATGCTTAAGTTTCAGAAGTAATTGTACTTGCTTAAATATACTTAAGTATCAAAAGTAAAAGTATAAATCATTTCAAATTCCATATATTGAGCAAAATAGACTGTACAATTTTCGCGTTTTTAAGCCAGGGACACAGGGACACACTCCAATACTCAAACATCGTTTACAAATGAAGTATTTGTGTTTAGTGAGTTTGCCAGATCAGAGTCAGTAGAGATGACCAGGGATGTTCTCTTGATAACTGTGAATTGGACCATTTCCCTGTCCTACTAAGCATTCAAAATGTAACGAGTAGTTTGGGTGTCAGGGAAAATGTATGGAGTAAAAAGTACATTATTTTCTTTAGGAATGTACTGAAGTAAAAGTAAAAGTTGTCAAAAATATAAATAGTAAAGTAAAGTACAGATACCCCAAAAAACTACTTAAGTGGTATTTTAAAGTATTTTTACTTAAGTACTTTATACCACTGCAGTTGACATACTGAGACTGTATTTTAACATTTATTTGGCATTTGCTGTACTGAGTAGATTAAATTCAGATAAATCCTACTGAAACAGCCCTCGCTTCATATTCGTCGCCAAACCCACTGGATCCAGGTCATCTATAAGTCGCTGCTAGGTAAAGCCCCGCCTTATCTCAGCTCACTGGTCACCATAGCGGCACCCACCCATAGCACACCCTCCAGCAGGTATATTTCACTGGTCACCCCCAAAGCCAATTCCTCTTTGGCCGCCTTTCCTTTCAGTTCTCTGCTGCCAATGACTGGAACAAACTGCAAAAATCACTTAAGCTGGAGACTTACATCTCCCTCACTAACTTTAAGCACCAGCTGTCAGAGCAGCTCACAGATCACTGCACCTGTACATAGCCCATCTGAAAATAGCCCATCCAACTACCTCATCCCCATACTGTTATTTATTTTATTTATAATGCTCCTTTGCACCCCAGTATCTCTACTTGCTCACTCATCTTCTGCACATCTATCACTCCAGTGTTTAATTGATATTGTAACGACCCTGGGTTTATAAGCGCGGATATCGACTCTGCCGTTCGAGCATGGTTTTGCGGCACAGTCGATAGCGCGCTGGACCTCGGGCTAGAAGGTCGAGGGTTCAAGACCTGCTCCCTGCCTGTTTCATTACAATATATTGTAATTATTTCGCCACTATGGCCTATTTATTGCTTTACTTCCCTTATCCTACCTCATTTGCACACACTGTATTTAGACTTCTTCTATTGTATTATTGACTGTATGTTTGTTTATTCCATGTGTAACTCTGTGTTGTTGTTTGTGTCGCACTGCTTTGCTTTTTCTTGGTCAGGTCGCAGTTCTAAATGAGAGCCTGACAGCCTACCTGGTTAAATAAAGGTGAATATATATATGTACTGCCCCTTTTAATTCCTGCCGGTTTGATGCGACCGCGCATGCTCAGACATATACTGGTAACCTCCAACATGGCGGCTAGAGGCCATGTGCAAGACCCTAACGACCGGAGACTTAGACCCATTTACGGTAACAATTCGCAAGGAAACAGCACATTTGTGTCTGGTTAAATGTGTTGTCATTGTTTATCGACGTACCGGAGCAGTCATCTGATCAGTAGCTTGTGTCTGGGACTCCCTGGGCAGCACCAGGGGCCCCCGAAGTCCCATCCCCGGACTCAATTCGCCTGCAGCGCCGAATGACCGTGCACCTTGGCTTGAGTGGATGTCAGCACAATTTTGACAGCGCACAACTGCAGATATTTTGCCCACCGTTATTCAATACACGATGAAACAGCTTTGCTTTGAACTACACCCTAAAAGAGTTTCAGCGATTAGTCTCTCCCACTTGCTAAATTCAGGTCTCTTTGATTTGACAGCTAGCTAACTAAGGCTTAGCTATGTTAGCATGCAGAAACAGTGATGGATCTGAGCCTTAACTTTATTACAAATAGTTTTGTATGCCACAGAAATATCAGCAACTATGTTTAAGCTAACTAGTTAGTTGGTCAGATACACCGGGGGTATTACACACATTGGTCGGATGCATTTTACCGTCAGTTAACTCGGTAGCTAGCTAAGTTACCATTAGATGCTAAGTTAGCTCTCAAGAACGGGATGCCATGGTTTGGCTATTAACGTTACAAGGCAATAGTTGTGATGCTAACTAAATAGCTGGTTAGATGGGTTTTTATTAACGGGTGTTGTTGATTTCGTGTCTCTGATGCTGATGCCAACGCTGTTAACTCATCTGCTAGCTACAAAGTATGAAGGCTATAACTACAGATCATTGACCATGGTTAGCTAGCTGTTATGTGTCAGATGGGTTTAAGAAGATTAAGGTTGACTAGTTTGATATGCATGGTTGTGTTGTAGCCTTTGATTTGGGCCATTCGATGACATTCTAGTGTCGTATTATATCATACAGGTAGCTAGCTAGGTCCAGTTAGATTTATTTTCAAACTGCTCTAATTACATGCACCGTTGAGACTTCTGTTTGGTCTCTCAGCTTTCTATGTTTCCCATTCCTCAAAAGCTCTGCTGAAATCATGTGGAGTTGATTATCATCAGTTGACAGAGGCTGTCAGTGAGTGGATACTGGACACAATGAAAATATAGCTGTATGGGTCTAGATATATAAATTGATGCTGATCTAGAGACATTCGGTTTATGAAGAAAGGGAAACCCTGATGGCCAACACGAGACATAATGATGTTGGCCTAGTTGTCATTTGGGTTGATGACATAGTGTAGCAGGAGAGCACTGTGTGTCTGTCTGGCAGGGTTAATTAATTAAGTCTAGACCCCAACTTGCCCTATGAAAGGGACTGTATGCGTGCTTGTCCTTGTCTTTGTGTGTGCTCTGTAAAAAAAAAGAAGAAAGAAGCTAAATTAGCATGACAAGGTGAATTACATATAATTTTTAGGAGAAAAAAAAACTTATGGTACGCCCAGTGTTCCGTTGACATTTCAGAGATTCGCTTGTTTTTGTGAGAAATCTTCAAAAACACAACAGGAATTTTTCATGAAATATAAAAAGGCGTATACTAAAACAAAGAAATACTACATGTCATGTCTCAAAATCAATATCTATCTTACCTGTTTATTCGAGAAGAATGATGACGAGTTCAACGGGAAAGTGAGCCTGTCAGGTAGTCTTTATTCTCGCACAGCATCCAGTCTAGCTTATGCTGTGCAACTGTCCTTATTTTTTATCACATTTCAATTTTGGTCATCCTACAAGGGTAAAAACTACAATAATGTCCGAAAGGTTATTATGTTAGAAACATGAGGTTTGGACCATTGGTTGTTTTAGAGGATTATTTACACAATTAACATATTATTTTACCCATTGGTTCAAAATATGCGTTTTTGATTGGACATTCCACATTTTAGAAACGACTTCTAGAGCCTGATAATGGCTTTGGTTAAATTATTTAAATCAGTGTGCAAGTTTAAATTAAACTATGGTTGCTGACAGGTCTTAGTACTCCATGAATGGTTTGTAGAGAAATACAAGGAATAACTCCTTTTCTCCTTGGGTGGGACTGGGCTGGGGTGGGTGTGTATGTGTTATAGTACTGTATGGAGTAGGTTAACTGATTCTGTAATGTCATCTCCCTTCAGACTACCTGGACAATGGCAACAACAAGATGGCGATCCAGCAGGCTGACAAACTGCTGAAGAAACACAAGGACCTGCACTGTGCCAAGGTGGGTGGGACTCTGGGCTGTATTTAGGGCCCAAGATGGAGCCCAGAGTTTTTCCTGGTCTGGTCAAAACTGCTCGCTAGCAGCTGTAAATTAAGTTGGGTTAATGACTGAAAGAGAGACGAGCACTTATATCCAACCTGACCCCCCCTAGGCCTTACCTAAAACCCTGCCCCTAACCTCTACCCCCTACGATGATGATGATGATGATGATGGTGGCATGTTACTCAGGCAGATCCCTCTCGCCAGGTGTTGAAAGCCATCGGTCTGCAGCGAACAGGAAAGCAGGATGAAGCATTTAGCCTGGCCCAGGAGGTGGCGACACTCGAACCCACTGACGATAACTCCTTACAGGCTCTCACTATACTGTACAGAGAGATGCACCGCCGTGAGTACACACACACATTTGTTGTACTATCCTTCTGGGGACCAAACAATTGATTCCCATTCAAAATCCTATTTTCCGTAACCCTAAACCTAACACTTACACTAACCCCTAAACCTAACACTAACCCCTAAACCTAACACTAACCCCTGAGCCTAAAATAGGCTTTTTCCTTTAGGGGACCAGGAAAATGTCCCCACTTTTCCAGATTTTTCTTGTTTTAGTATCCTTTTGAGTACTTTTGGTCTCCACAAAGGCAGGAAAACCAAACACGCACACATCCACACAATTCTCTGAGTTATCTTTAAAGCGCCCCCATAGACTGTACGATTTTAGCCATCTTATGCTATGATTTCTCTGTCCCAGACAAAATTTCCACTTTGTAGGCAAATTCGTAGGTCGTAAACGATTGTCGGACGTCTTGGCTCGTTCAGTGTGACAGGGTCGGCAGTGTCAGAATTGTTTCGCATTTATCGTATAGTGTGGCTGGTGTTACGAGCCGATCCTGGTGACTGACCAATAGGAACATGGCCGGCACTAAGTATGCACATTATTGTGAATAGTCAGATTAATATAATAGTCGATTTAAACGTTTACATGCTGTGCAAGAAGAATGATTTCCTTAATAATCTGAAATCAGGCTACCCGATGGGATTTTGATAAATGCACAAAATCACCAATCAAAGTCAACGTTCCATGCTATTTTGGGGAAGCCTATTTGATTCTGAGTTCGGACATATACAGTTATGTGAAAACTATGCATACTTTCATTTTTTCCCGAACTTGCGCATAAGCATAAAGAGTGGCTTGCTCTGCTGGTGCTGGCAGATGCGCAGATCAAATACACCGCTGCAGTTGACATAGCCTACGTAGACTGACGTAGACTCTCAAGCCAATCGCAGAATGTGATGACAGAACTGAAGCAAATTGTGCAATCTGGCCAGGTTATCAATATTTTCATTTGGTTACATCGCACAGTGTAACGTGATGATTGTAAAAGACTGAAGCTGCCATACAGTCTGCAAAGGCCTTAGATGTTGTGATGTTGACTCTCCCCATCCCCTCTGTCTGTAGCTGAGTTGGTGACTAAGCTGTATGAAGCTGCTGTGAAGAAGGTTCCCCTCAGCGAGGAGTATCACTCTCACCTGTTCATGGCCTACGCCCGTGTTGGAGAGTACAAGAAGATGCAGCAGGTCAGAAAACACACACACACACAGCCTAGTGGTTAGAGCGTTGGACTAGTAACCGAAAGGTTGCTGGATTGAATCCCCGAGCTGACAAGGTAAAAATCTGTCGTTCTGCCCCTGAGCAAGGCAATTAATCCACTGTTCCCCGTGCGCCGAAGACTTTGATGTCGATATAAGGCAGCCCCCCACACCTCTCTGATTCAGAGGGGTTGGGTTAAATGCGGAAGACACTTCAGTTGAAGGCATTCAGTTGTACAACTGACTAGGTATCCCCCTTTCCCCCACACACACACATCCCCAGCTTTTCCACAAGCATGAAACACAACTGCTTTAACCTTTTCACGCGTAAGTTCCAAATATCTCTAACGGTTGCCCCAGTGTGAGTTTTTTTTATGTGCGTGATGTCAGAATGCACTCACTGTTGCAAAATGTGATTATTACGCAACAAGACAGGCTGCCCTCAAACCAAGGTACACTGCCTGCTAATTATCTATGTTTCAACTTGTCAATTTCAAATTATTTTCTAACTGGTTTTATTTTCTAACAGTTTGATTTGAGGTGTGTCCCACCTCATTAATTCACATAAGAAGTAGCACATTTCACTGTTGCAGATCATTTATATTTGAGGCTCTACTGTGCCTGATAAACTTCTCTCAAAAAACGTATCTTTTCAACGAGAGCCCAAGCACTTCCCCAGTGTTTCCCCAGATCAAGTATGATGACATTCCGCATCTCTAGTCAGAACAGGATTGCACAAACTTTTTCCCCTGGCACATTTTCTGGCCAGCGCCCGCATTACCTTCATTGTAGTTTTCCTTACAAATTGAACTTTGGACATGTGTGCGTTCCTACCAAAGTAAGGGCTTTATTTTCTGTATATCGTGTTGTTGTTTCTACTGTAGCATACCAAATGTACAGTGCCTTCAGGAAGTATTCAGACCCCTTGACTTTTTCCACATTTTGTTAGGTTACAGCCTTATTCAAAAATGTAATTAAATTGTTTTTTCCCTCAATCTACACACAATACCCCATAATGACAAAGCAAAAAGCAGCGATTATAGCCTTGATTCTTCTTGAGTATGACGCTACAAGCTTGGCACACCTGTATTTTGGGAGTTTCTCCCATTCTTCTCTGCATATCCGCTCAAGCTCTGTCAGTTTAGATGGGGAGCGTTGCTGCACAGCTATTTTCAGGTCTCTCCAGAGATGTTCGATCAGGGTTAAGTCCGGGCTCTGACTGGGCCACTCAAGAACATTCAGAGAGTTGTCCCGAAGCCACTCCTGCGTTGTCTTGGCTGTGTGCTTACGGTCGTTGTCTTGTTGGAAGGTGAACCTTCGCCTCAGTCAGAGAGGTCCTGAGAGCTCTGGAGCAGGTTTTCATCAAGGATCTCTGTACTTGGTTCTGTTCATCGTTGCCTTGATCCTGACTAGTCTCTCAGTCCCTGCCGCTGAAAAACATCCCCACAGCATGATTCTGCCACCACCATGCTTCACCGTAGGGATGGTGCCAGGTTTCTTCCAGACATGACGCTTGGCATTCAGGCCAAAGAGTTCAATCTTGGTTTCATCAGACCAGAGAATCTTGTCCCTCATGGTCAGAGTCCTTTAGGTGCTTTTTGGCAAACTCCAAACGGGCTGTCATGTGCCTTTTACTAAGACGTGGCGTCCGTCTGGCCACTCTACCATAAAGGCCTGATTGGTGGAGTGCTGCAGAGATGGTTGTCCTTCTGGAAGGTTCTCCCATGTCCACATAGGAACTCTGGAGCTTTGTCAGAGTGACCATCCGGTTCTTGGTCACGTCCCTGACCAAGGCCGTTCTCCCTCGATTGCTCAGTTTGGCTGGGCGGCCAGCTCTAGGAAGAGTCTTGCTGGTTCCAAACTTTTTCCATTTAAGAATGATGGCCACTGTGTTCTTGAGGACCTTCAATGCTGCAGAAATGTTCTGTGCCTCGACATAATCCTGTCTCGGGGCTCTACGGACAATTCCTTCAACCTCATGGCTTGGTTTTTGCTCTGACATGCACTGTCAACTGTGGGACCTTATATAGACAGGTGTGTGTCTTTCCAAATCATGTCCAGTCAATTGAATTTACCACAGGTATGGACTTTAATCAAGTTGTAGAAACGTCAAGGATCATCAATGGAAACAGGATGCACCTGAGCTTAATTTCAAGTCTCATAGCAAAGGGTCTGAATACTTATGTAAATACGGTATTTCTGTTTTATTTTTAATACATTTGCTAAACTCCAAGCGGGCTGTCATGTGACTAGTCTCCCAGTGCTGTAATGCAACAACCCCCCCCCCCCATCCCTCTTTTTACGCTGTTGCTACTCTCTGTTTATCATATATGCATAGTCACTTTAACTATACATTCATGTACATACTAAGTCAATTGGGCCGACCAACCAGTGCTCCCGCACATTGGCTAACCCGGGCTATCTGCCTTGTGTCCCACCCACCACCCGCCAACCCCTCTCACGCTACTGCTACTCTCTGTTATCATATATGCACAATCACTTTAACCATATCTACATGTACATACTACCTCTATCAGCCTGACTAACCGGTGTCTGTATGTAGAATCCCTACTTTTATAGCCTCGCTACTGTATATAGCCTGTCTTTTTACTGTTGTTTTATTTCTTTACCTACCCATTGTCCACCTAATACCTTTTTTTGCACTATTGGTTAGAACCTGTAAGTAAGCATTTCACTGTTGTATTCGGCGCACGTGACAAATAAACTTGGATTTGAAATGAGGAAAAAGTCAAGTGGTCTGAATTCTTTCTGAATGCACTGTATTTGTGATGGTACGTGTCAAAGGGTTAAGTACCCCTAACTAGTGTCTTCAATATTCCCACGATGTCAACAAATACTAAGTCATGTGTTCTTTTTGTATTGTTCTGTTTGTCTGGCTCGCTAGGCGGGGATGGCCTTGTATAAGACCGTTCCTAAGAACCCATACTACTTCTGGTCTGTCATGAGTCTGGTTATGCAGGTAGGCATGCTCTCTCACTAAATATATAGCTTGAGTGACTGTGAGTCTGTCTGTGTGACTGTGTGTTTACTGTCTGTGTGTGTTTCAGGCCATCTCGGCGCAGGATGAGAAGTTGGCCCAGACCATGTTCCTGCCCCTGGCTGAACGCATGGTGGAGAAGATGGTGAAGGAGGAGAAGATTGAGGCTGAGGCTGAGGTTCAACTGTACTTTATGATCCTGGAGCGGCTGGGGAAGTGTGTGGAGGCTCTGGACATGGTCCGCGGTCCACTGGGCGGTAAGAATGGACAGAGATTCTGTGTGTGTGTGTGTGTGTGAGAGACTCAGAGAGGATTTGTGCAGCTTCTGGGTTGTTCGCTGTGTGACTTGTTCATGTCTTTCTACTCACTCTGTGTATGTTTGCCGTCTCATAGAGAAGTTGACCAGTGAGTTGCAGAGCAGGGAGAATAAGTGTATGATGATGTACCAACGACTGCAGCTCTGGCCTGAATGCAACGCTCTGTCCTACAAACTACTGCTCAAAAAGTGAGTACACACATATATATACAAACTCACATTTATGCACACACTTCAGCATTGCTCTTACAGAGTTGGTCTTTATCTCTCTCCC
>NC_036860.1:59698958-59764964 GCF_002910315.2 Salvelinus sp. IW2-2015
TGCCGTTCCCCTCACAGCTCCGTAGGCAAGCACCATGGTCTTGTAGCGGATGCGAGCTTCAACTGGAAGCCAGTGGAGAGAGCGGAGGAGCGGGGTGACGTGAGAGAACTATTTGCCAAAATTATATCATTACTCCTGTCTACACATAAATAAAATAATTCAAAATACTTCACCAGAAAGCATGATTTATCCACGGCAGAATCGAGGATCGTTAGATTAAAAAAATAATAAAAAATAGCTGTGGTTTCTTAGAAATCACAAGCTTGTAGGCCTATGCCTATTTGCAAAGCCCACAATTTGGGCAGAACGCATGCCAATAAGGCCTAGCTGATTGTTGAGTTGCGGCTGTCAGTGAAAAGCATCTAAATATGTGTATAGATTCTCTTTAGTATAACAAAAGTTATAGGCGAGTCTCTCACCAGAATGGCTCAGATGTCTCCCGCCAATTCTTGCGCATTCGTTGTTTCATTGTGTGAATTGTTTGCCCTTTTGATTGTTTTTATCAATTCCCATTACATATGTCACCAGTAGTAAACATGTCATGGGGAATTTATAAAAAGAGTAGCTCAGGTCAAGACATTTAGAAAGGCATGCAGGCAGACTGAGAAATAAATGCAATTGAAAATATGAATTGATCATTTTCTACTGTTTTTACTTGTCGGCTTAATGCATTTGATTTTAGTTGACAATGGAAGTTATAGGCCTACTGCTGCATTGGCCTATAGGCTATTAGTTCCATGTGCTCATTTCTTTAGCGGGTAATAGATCACGGTGTATCAATGTGTCCATATAGCAGAGGGCAGTGCTCTCGCCATAGTTGAATTTTTTATCATTTTAATTCAAATTTTCATGATTAACCACGTGACAATGATTTTGAGAAACGAAAACATTATTACTGAAATCAAACTGTTCCACAAAAATGCACAAATTAAAATCATAACTGGCACGCAGATCGGTAGAAATGGTAGGAGGATAAATTGTAAGCTTCCCCAAACTTGAAATTTACACGCCGCCTATGAAGTCTTAATAAAATAATTGCCTCGACGTTTCCATGGTCAGATTTGCCTATTGGCTACTTTGAAGCAAGGTAAGACATGCCTCATAACATAGTTAAACATTCAGGTTTCAAACAATCAAGGAGGCCTATGTTTTCAAAATGCATAGGCACTAATGCCTACAGCTCACATTTTAAAGTGGAGGTGACACGCTGCGCTTGAATTAGGCGGTAATAAAGTTGAGAAATAAAAATAGCTGTTTTTAATTGTGCACATAAACAGTTAAAACGTGATTGCATTTAGAATTGTTATGTAATGAATGGGCTTATAAAAGCACATGCAGCAGAAACCAGCTGAGGAGCTGCAGGAGAAATCCTGTTCAAAATAGTGTGATAGTTGTGTTGGATAAATAAGATGGGCTAAGCGATGACTAACAAATACACATACACCAATTTAATTCCACTATTATATGCAAATTAACCTATATACCGATAAGTATGATGATCAAATGTTTCCATCGACTGGTATTTCCATAAATTAATTTAACCTTTATTTAACTAGGCAAGTCAGTTAAGAACAAATTCTTATTTACAATGACGGCCTGCTGGGGAACAGTGGGTTAACTGCCTTGTTCAGGGGCTTAACGACAGATTTTTACCTTGTCAGCTCAGGGATTCGATCCAGCAACCTTTCGGTTACTGGCCCAACGCTCTAACCACTAGGCTACATGCAGCCCCAAAATATTAAAAAGCTTTTTTTTCTCTCAATAATTTTGGCCGGTAGAAGTTATTTATCGGCTTTTCATTTTTTTTATCGACTAAAAGCCGGCAAATGCCGACAAACGGAAACTCTGTTGTGTGAGTGAGAAAATATTATATAATAGCGGACTATTAGAAGAGGCCATTGCTTGTTAGAGATTCTGCTCTTGGTGGACGTTTTACCTCGTATATGAGAAGAGATGGGCTGATCAAACAAACTATCTTCTTTGCCTCACCTTCTCTCTCTAGCTGTGTGGAGGGTCCAGTGCAGACCACTGTGGCGGAGGCAGTGAAGTTTGTGGTGGACAGGATGGAGGAGGAGGACAAGAAGGAGTCTCGTCCTCTCAGAGGTCCCTACATGGCCTGCCTGGAACTCATACACAGACTGAGACAGAGGGGCTGTCCTGATGAGCAAGAGCTAGGTACACACACACAATCACACACTAGTGCTGCTGTTATTTTTGGAACTCGGTTCAATTATTTGAATTGCATTTGTTTTTCTGTGAACTCGATGCACAGTTTCTCTGGAGATCAGAACGAATCAGATCGAACTGTGCATTGTAGTAGGGATTTGTAGTTTCCAAAAGGCCAATATTCTACATAGTTTAGCGCAGAAAATGTGGTAATTAACTACAAGGACCATAATCCATTGCACGTCCGCTTACTTGTCCGATCTGTATGGAGCTTATTATACCTCAGTGGTGTGGAGCACACATGGAGACGGAGAGAACGCGCAATCAAGAGAGATAGAGGGGCAGAAAGCAGTTGCTTCTGATTTTTTTCTACCTGAAAATACTGCACATGATCTAAGTGATTGATAGTTGGTATTCAGCAGTCAGAAAAGTATGCCTTATTTACTTTCGAAGAACTACTAAAATAGTGATTTTGTCTGACATAGGCAGCAGCTCTATAGAGATGCGATGGCTTGGAATTAAATAATAAGGTCATCAAATAAAACAAATGTAATGTACACAAACTGAAATATTTAATTAAAGTAAATGAATGATAGTTAATAAGGGATAAGCCGTAATGGGCAGTCACTACCATCATGGGACTTTTATTCAACTTAATAGTTGTATTTTGTGCTATACCATTTAACTCACATAATGCATAGTGTATTTAATGTCTAAAAAAATGATTGAAACCGAAATTGAAAACTGTGATTATTTTTAAATAATTGAACCGAAACCGAACCAACCTCAAAAAGCACTAACGCACACCCACAGTTTCCTCGGCGCACCCCGCAGTTTCCTCGGCACACCCCGCAGTTTCCTCGGCACACCCCGCAGTTTCCTCGGCACACCCCGCAGTTTCCTCGGCGCACCCCGCAGTTTCCTCGGCGCACCCCGCAGTTTCCTCGGCGCACCCAGCAGTTTCCTCGGCGCACCCCGGCAGTTTCCTCGGCGCACCCGGCAGTTTCTCGGCGCACCCGGCAGTTTCCTCGGCCCCCAGTTTCTCGGCGCACCCGCATTTCTCGGCGCACCCGGCAGTTTCCCGGCGCACCCCGGCAGTTTCCTCGGCGCACCCCGCAGTTTCTCGCGGCACCCGCCAGTTTCCTCGGCGCACCCGCGTTTCCTCGGCGCACCCGCAGGTTTCCTCGCGCAACCCGCAGTTTCCTCGGCACACCTGCAGTTTCCTCGGCTACACTCCGCAGTTTCCTCGGCGCACCCCGGCAGTTTCCTCGGCGCACCCCGCAGTTTCCTCGGCGCACCCCGCAGTTTCCTCGGCGCACCCCGCAGTTTCCTCGGCACACCCTGCAGTTTCCTCGGCACACTCCGCAGTTTCCTCGGCTGTTGACAGTTTGTTTGCGTTGTGTTGTTATTGGTTGTCTACAGGAGATCCGTTGGAGTTGATGCTTCAGTTCTTTGGGAAGTTTGGAGACAAACCCTGCTGTATTACAGACCTGAAGATATATTTACACCTACTTCCCCCTGAGCAACACACACAGGTACACACACACCTGCAGAACACCACCAGTAGTGGGAATCTATCACCAACCCCTGATGAGTTGGACATGATAACATAAATTCTGCTCCTCTCCTTCCCTCTCCTATTCTCTCTCTCCCTTCCCTCTCCTATTCTCTCTCTTCCTCTCCTCCTCCCTGTAGTTTAAAAACCGTCTGGGGGAGTTGGTTCCGTTGGGGGAGGTGGGTGAGGATGGCTTTGGGTTTCCGGGGGATACGAAGGCATTGCAGAGACACCTGTGTGTGTGTCAGCTGAGTCGGGTGCTGGGACTTCAACACGCTCTGGACACAGAGGGCAAACTATGCCTCATCACAGAACTCAAAGCCCACTACCACTATGGACTACAATTTGGTAAGGACAGTCATTCTATCGGTCCCTATCTTTATCCATCCCTTTCCGTCTATCCATCCAAAATGTGATGCATCTAGCTTAAAAACTGCTGGAAGAGATGCAATGGCAATTTTGTGAAGAACCAGAAACTAGTTTGTCTGACAATAGTGTGTGTATAACAGGGAAGTCGTGTCTGAAGACAGAGCTCCAGTTCTCTGATCCGTACTGTCTCATGGTCGCTCACGTCTACATCGACCTCTGGACAGAAACTGGTGAGTCATCGCCTTAATTTCTCTCTCTTTCTCTCCATCTCTCTGCCTCTCTCTTGCTCTCTCTCTGCCTCTTTCTCTCTGTCTCCCTGCCTTTCACTCTCTGCCTCTCTTTCCCTCTCTCGCTCTTGGTTTCTCTGTGTTTGTTAACATACTGTGTGTGTGTGTGTATCTGTGCGTGTTAGGCGATGAGAACATGCTGTGGCAGTGTCTAGGAGTATTAGAGGAGGGTTTGTCCTTCAGTCCCTCCAACGCTCAGTTCAAACTACTGCTGCTGCTTCTTTTCTGTCGCCTCGGAGCCTTCCAGCCCGTAGTGGACCTCTACTCCAGCCTGGATGCCAAGCACGTACAGCACGACACCATAGGGTGGGTCTCTAGTACACACACACTCACACACAAGTTTTACTATCCTTGTGAGTTAAAATAGATTTCCATTCAAAATCCTATTTTCCTTAACTCCTTACAATAAACCTAACACCTAATTGTAAAGCCAACCCCTAAGCCCAATTCTAACCCTAAACCTAACCCCTGAGCCTAAAATAGTCTTTGTCCTCATGGGGGACCTGGGAAATGTCCCCACGAGAGCGAATTTTCCTTGTTTTACTATCCATGTGGGGACTTCCGGTACCCATTAGGATAGTAATACACACACACCCCAGGGTTTCCGTTAACCGGTAATGGCCGGCTTTTGGCCCCCCCAAAAAATGAACAATCTGATTTTAAATAAAATAATAAAATCCCATTGAGAAATAATGCATTTTATCCTATATATAACAGTGCACACTGTTTAAGACGTGATTGTATTTAGAATTGTTGTGCAATGAATGATAAAAGCACATGTTTTACTCCAGCAGCAACCAGCTGGGGATCTGCAGGAGAAATCAGCTCCTCAGCTGGTTGTTGCTGGAGTAAAACACACTTTAAAAAGCCCAATAATTGCGTAACAATTCTAAAGGCAATCACGTGTTAAAAAAACAATGGCCACGATTTCAAAATAGCTCCTATTTTTGAAGTGCGCTTCCAATTCTCCATTCAAGTGCATAGGCAACTAGGCAGGCGTCAGCGCGTCACACACCACTTTGCAGTGAGCTGGAGGCAGTATGCATTTTGAAAACGTATACTTAATTGTTTGAAACCTGAACCTTTTACTACGTATTATGAGTAAAAATGGGCCCAAAACCCCGTCATTTGCATGAAGAAAAGACGGAGGAAAAGGGGACGGAGGTCGGGCTGCCTTCTAAGAATTCGTTGGCAAGTGAGTAAACTCCCATTGCCATCCGTTCTATATTGGCCAACGTGCAATCATTGGAAAATAAAATGGATGACCTACGATCAAGATTATATTACCAATGGGACATTAAAAACTGTAATATCTTATGTTTCACTGAGTCATGGCTGAACGATGACACAGATGATATAGAGCTGGTGGGATTTTCCATGCACTGACAGGAATAGAGAAGCTACGTCTGGTAAGACGATGGGTGGGGTTTGTCTATTTGTCAATAACAGCTGGTGCGCAATGTCTAATATTAAAGAAGTGTCAAGGTATTGCTCGCCTGAAGTAGAGTATTTTATGATAAGCTGTAGACCACACTATCTACCAAGAGTCTCATCTATATTATTCGTAGCCGTCTATTTAGCACCACACACCGATGCTGGCACTAAGACTGCTCTCAACCAGCTGTATAAGGCCATAAGCAAACAAGAAAATGCTCATCCAGAAGCGGTGCTCCTAGTGGCCTGGGACTTTAATGCAGGCAAACTTAAATCTGTTTTACCTCATTTCTACCAGCATGTTAAATGTGCAACCAGAGGGAAAAATAACTCTAGACCACCTTTACTCCACACACAGAGATGCATCGAAGCTCTCCCTCGCCCTCCTTTTTGGCAAATCTGACCATAATTCTATCCGCCTGATTCCTGCTTACAAACAAAAACTAAAGCTGAAAGTACCAGTGACTCGCTCAATACGGAAGTGGTCAGATGATGCGGATGCTAAGCTACAGGACTGTTTTGCTAGCAGAGACTGCAATATGTTCCGGGATTCATACAATGGCATTGAGGAGTATACCACCTGTCACCGGCTTCATCAATAAGTGCATCGACGACGTCGTCCCCACAGTGACCATACGTACATACCCCAACCAGAAGCCATGGATTACAGGCAACATCCGCATCGAGCTAAAGGCTAGAGCTGCCGCTTTCAAGGAGCGGGACACTAATCCGGACACTTATAAGAAATCCCGCTATGCCCTCAGAAGAACCATCAAACAAGCAAAGCGTCAATACAGGATTAAGATTAAATCCTACTACACCGGCTCTGACGCTCGTCGGATGTGGCAGGCCTTAAACTATTATGGACTGCAAAGGGAAGCACAGCCGTGAGCTTCCCAGTGACGCGAGCCTACAAGAGGAGCTAAATGCCTTTTATGTTTGCTTCAAGGCAAGCAACACAGAAGCATGCATGAGAGCACCAGCTGTTCTGGACGACTGTGATAATGCTCTCGGTAGCTGATGTGAGCCAGACCTTTAAATAGGTCAACATTCACAAAGCTGGAGAGTAAGACGGATTACCAGGACGTGTACTCAAAGCATGCGCGGACCAACTGGCAAGTGTCTTCACTGACATTTTCAACCTCTCCCTGACAGAGTCTGTAATACCTACATGTTTCAAGCAGACCACCATAGTCCCTGTGCCCAAGGAAGCGAAGGTAACCTGCCTAAATGATTACCGCCCCACAGCACTCACATTGGTAGCCATGAAGTGCTTTGAAAGGCTGGTCATGGCTCACATCAACAGCATCCTCCCGGATGCCCGAGACCCACTCCAATTCACATACCACCCCAACAGATCCACAGATGACACAATCTCAATCGCACTCCACACTGCCTTTTCCCACCTGGACAAAAGGAACACCTATGTGAGAGTGCTGTTCATTGACTACAGCTCAGCGTTCAACACCATAGTGCGCACAAAGCTCATCACTAAGCTAAGGACCCTGGGACTAAACACCTCCCTCTGCAACTGGATCCCGGACTTCCTGACTGGCAGCCCCCAGGTGGTAAGGGTAGGCAACAACACGTCTGCTATGCTGATCCTCAACACTTGAGCCCCTCAGGGGTGTACTTAGTCCCCTCCTGTACTCCGTTCACCCACGACTGTGTGGCCAAACACGACTCAAACATCATCATTAAGTTTACTGACGACAGAAGTGGTAGGCCTGATCACCGACAACGATGAGACAGCCTATAGGGAGGAGGTCAGAGACCTGGCAGTGTGATGCCAAGATAACATCTCCCTCAATGTGAGCAAGACAAAAGAGCTGATCGTGGACCACAGGAAAAGGTGGGACGAACAGACCCCCATTAACATCGACGGGGCTGTATTGGAGCAGGTCGAGAGTTTTTCAAGTTCCTTGGTGTCCACATCACCAACGAACTATCATGGTCCAAACACACCAAGACAGTCGTGAAGAGGGCAAACAACACCCCCCCCCCCCCCCAGAAGACTTTAAAGATTTGGCATGGGTCCCCAGATCCTCATAAGGTTCTACAGCTGCACCATCGAGAGCATCCTAACCGGTTGCATCAGGCCTGTTGTGGTAACTGCTCGGCATCTGACCTGACCATAAGGCGCTACAGAGGGTAGTGTGAGCGGCCCAGTACATCACTGGGGCCAAGCTTCCTGCCATCCAGGACCATCCAGACGGCCCAAAAATTGTCAAAGACTCCAGTCACCCAAGTTATAGACTGTTTTCTCTGTTACACCACTGCACACAGTACCGGAGTGCCAAGTCTAGGACCAAAAGGCTCCTTAACAGCTTTCCCCAAGCCATAAGACTGCTGAACAATTAACCAAATGGCCACTAGATTATTTACATTGCCCCCCCCCCCCCCCCCACCCCATTTAGTTTTTTACACTGCTGCTACTTGCTGTTTATTATCTATGCATAGTCACTTCCTAATTACCTCGACATTGATTCGGTACCGGTACCCCCTGTATATAGCCTCATTATTATTTTTTACTTTCGTTTATTTAGTAAATATTTTCTTAACTCTTTCTTGAACTGCACTGTTGGTTAACGGCTTGTAAGTAAGCATTTCACGGTAAGGTGTTGTATTCGGCACATGTGAGAAAGTTTGATTTGACGTTTTACCTTGCCTCAAAGTAGCCTAGCCAAAATCCAACCAAACGTGCAAGAAATTATTTGATAAAGACTTCCATATGCCATTGAAACCATTAGGTCTAGTTTTTTCTCATGTTCTATTGGTTTTCAAATCAACTTTATTTCATTGTCCAGTAGCCAAAGGCACAATCCTAGTCATATTAGGAACCCGTGCTAGTTGTTACATATTTAGATATCCGTTCGAAATTTAGAAAGAGGGGATATTTTAATCGGTCACGTGAATCGCTCACAATGGTGTTTTCACGCTAATTGCATTATGGAACGAACATTCGCGCGTAGCCTCAGAATGACAAGCTGGCCAATAGAATAGGTAACGTTTCTACTATGGGGGATAGTAGATTGACATAGACTAGTGATTTTGCTGTTTGTCACACATATTGTTGGCTGAGGAAAAGTACACGTGGGCGGTTCTAACACTTGGGTTTCAAGTTTGGGAAAGCTAAGTTTCTGTTATGGGTGTAAGATGGCACAGTGATGCTATCTGTTGGTAAATGTAAATTAGTGCAACTCTAGTGTTTTACCGGTGTGTTTGAGATACCCGGATGTATTGTAATGTACTGAACAAGACTGGTTACTCGCATCAATGCCTCTGTCTCGTCATTTAACATTCAAACAGTTTCTCCATAAAAATGCACCTTATATAATAAAGCATTCCATGCATTCTCACATTTGCAAACTTATGTAAGATATCCTCCTATTCCTAATGTGTTGATTGGATAGTCATAATTAGGATAATAATATAACTCGATCACTGTTTGCAAAAAAGACTGTTCAATGTAGCGAGTAGTGACTTCGAGTAGGCCTAGGCTATATCAGAGCCTGTATTTTTTTCTTTCTTTGCACAGGAAAATGTTGGCTTTTTATGAACAAATTTCAAGCAATTCTACTATACTTTATATGACTGGAGACATTAGCAGAACCTTTTTTTAATATAACATAAATGACAGGGTAGCCTACTCTGCTGACACTGACTAGCAGATCAATAAAAACAACGTTGTCTGATCCATATATTAGGCCAACTAAAAGGGGAGACACAAATACAATATGATGTCCATCTAAGCTGGAGGAGAAAATGATTGTCCAGAAACGAACAAAGGTGGCACTGACACAAAGACGGTGAATATGCACACTCACCGGGGATCTGGCCAATGTTCTTCGCTGGTGCCAATAAGATCGTTCAATTAAGTTGAGACTTTTGATAACTAAGACAGATTGGTTTCTTTTCATTGTCTTCTCTTTACTTACTTACTTTATTGTCCCCATAGGGAAATTTTGTTGCAGTGTCATGTACACGTTTAAAGTGGCGTTTAAATACAAAATTGACAATACAACTTTCATAAGTTATATACCAATAAAATATAAAAAAGACTAGCCTGCTGGCCTTACTGAGTCGATATGAACATTAGCCCGAGCTATTTAGGAGGGATATCACACCTGGCACAAATGATTGTCTAGTTGTGTTTTTCCTGCTGAGGGGTGCCCTATACCTGCGCCCAGAGGGGACTAGTTCAAAGTCCGGGTACAGGAGGTGGCTTGGGTCTAGAATGATTTTGTGAGCCTTGCGGAGGGCCCTGACCTTAAAGATCTCATCCAGGCCTGTCTTTGTGACTCCAATTACCTTGCTTGCTGTGGTGATAATACTTCTCAGCATATTCCTCTGGCTGACGGTGGCATTTACAGGAATAGTCATTTGTTTTCCAAACAGTTTTTCGGCGATTGTATTTTTAAATATTACGATATGCCTAGCTCAGGGTCTAAATCCTTTTCACTGACGATCGCATCTCAACAATCATCTATTTGGTATTTGCCGCGTGCTCTGCCCAAATTGCGGGCCCTTCCGACTGTAGGCTATGCGATTTTAAAACAATCCACAGCAAAAAGATGTTTAAGAAGCTAATAATCCTCTTTGGCCAAATCATGTTTTCTGGTGTAGTAGCCACATTTCTGATGATTTTCTTTCTTTCTGTATAGACAGGAATAAGTTAATTAAGCTATATAATGTTGGCAATTTAATTCAACGCGCCGCCTATGTATTCTAACATCTTCCAATTGCTCATCGGAATTCAGTAAGAATGACGCATGCCGTTGCATCCGAGTTGCATGTTACCATGAACTAAATGGGATTTCTGTCATTCTGAGAACTGGGTGGATGCCGTAATCTCGTTCCGCAACCATTTTTTGTCCAGTAAATTAAAATGCTCTGACAAACGCTGATACACATTAAGATTACCATAACCAATGCACTAATCCTTATATTCTCTCCTTTCTCCCAGGTATCTGTTAACTCGTTATGCAGGGTCGTTGGGGCAGTTTGCTGCAGCCTCCCAGTCCTATAACTTCTCCCTCAGGTTTTTCCACTCCAACCAGAAAGATGTGAGTCCCTGTCTCATCTAAGTATGTCCTAAATATGTCATATATTCTGATGAGTTGTATTTTCTCACCTCTTCCTTGTTTCCTCTTTTCTGTCCTCCGCCAGACCTCAGAGTACATAATCCAGGCCTATAAGTATGGAGCGTTTGAGAAAATCCCAGAATTCATCGCGTTTAGAACCCGGCTCAACCAATCTCTGCACTTCGCTCAGGTCCGCACCGAGAGGATGTTACTGGACTTGTACACCGAGGCTGACATGTGAGTGTACACACACACACACACACACACACACACACACACACACACACACACACACACACACACACCTACCTGTAACATATTCCTGTGTTGTTGTAGCACATCAAGTCTGGAGGAGAGTGTGAAGGCGATGGGTCTGTGTCCTGAGGAGGATGACATTCCCTGGGACAACATGAGGGACAACAGAGACCTGACTGTCCTCTTCAGCTGGGACCCCAAGGACAGGTACACACACACTTGTCACAACATATTTACCCATGCCAGTCTGTAAAAATGTGTGTGTTCCAGGGAGCTGACTGAGGAGCATCGTCGTCTGTCTCTAGAGGAGGAGTCGGTCTGGTTAAAGGTTCGCTCTCTCACGCTCCGCCTCCTCGCCTCATTGGCTCTGCTCGGACACGCCCCCTCATCACGGAACTCTGATAAGACCAATGAGAATGGTGTATCAGCCAAAAGCTCCACCCTCCAGACCCTCCTCTCCCAGCTAGACCTGACGCTACAAACCGCAGCCCAGATCACAGAGAAACAGACACAGGTACACACACACACGCTTCACTAATAACTGTGTAATATAATATATGGTAGTTGGCTTATCTAAAGCAACTTACAATCAGTGAGTGCATACATTTCCATATGGATGGCCCCGGCATGAACTGAACCTACCACCATGCTCTTACCAATTGAGCCACACAGGACCACTAACTGTTGTGTTGTTCTAGTACCCGTTCCTGGGCCCTCCCTCCTCCCGCCTGGCCACTGCTCTGTCTAGTGGCAGCTGTCACTGTCAGGCCTCTGCTCTGCAACTATCACTGACTCTTCAGGAACTAGAGACCACTGGACTGGGTAAGACGGGGAGATGGGGGGAGAGAGGGATGTAGACTTCCGTACCACTGGCCTCCAACCGTCTGTCCATCTACAGAAGCAGCAGGACTGGGAAGGAGAGAGATGGAGCAAGAGAGGGGTGGGGAAGTGGGAGGAGTCTAGAGAGAGGAAGGGGAGAAATTATGTCATGTTCTTTATAATTTCTCTTTCCAGACGACTCGTCAGAACTCCAAACCCAGATCTGTAACTCCTTCAAATCATTAATAGTACAACTCCAAGGTATGACATCAGACCTCTTTAAAGATTACAACAGGTCCATGGTAATAATGACTGTGTAGTCAGCCACAGGAGATATCATGGCTTCAGGTTGCTAGTCGAGTTATCACTGGTGTAGTAGTTCCTTCTTATTCCCCATGCTGATCTGTGCCCCCCCCCCCCCCCCCTCCAGAGCTGTTATCCAGATGTAAAGGAGAAGTGTTGGAGATGAAAGACAGCAGATTGATGACCCAGCCCTCCCTGTTGGAAACACTGGTCTTCTTCGTCGAGGTCAGTGTAGTCGCTCTAAATGTATATCACTAAAACATTGCTCAAATGGAAATGTATTATAATATGAAATATTGCAGATGACAGCAACTGTGTGTGTAATACATGGTGATGTCTCCTGGTCAGACTGTGTGTGTGTAATACATGGTGATGTCTCCTGTCAGACTGTGGTGTGTAATACATGGTGATGTCTCCTGGTCAGACTGTGTGTGTGTAATACATGGTGATGTCTCCTGGTCAGACTGTGTGTGTGTAATACATGTGATGTCTCCTGGTCAGACTGTGTGTGTGTAAATACATGGTGATGTCTCCTGGTCAGACTGTGTGTGTGTAATACATGGTGATGTCTCCTGGTCAGACTGTGTGTGTGTAATACATGGTGATGTCTCCTGGTCAGACTGTGTGTGTAATACATGGTGATGTCTCCTGGTCAGACTGCTGTGTGTGTAATACATGGTGATGTCTCCTGGTCAGACTGTGTGTGGTGTGTGTAATACATGGTGATGTCTCCTGGTCAGACTGTGTGTGTGTGTGTGTAATACATGGTGATGTCTCCTGGTCAGACTGTGTTGTGTGTGTGTAATACATGGTGATGTCTCCTGGTCAGACTGTGTGTGTGTGTGTGTGTAATACATGGTGATGTCTCCTGGTCAGACTGTGATGTGTGTGTGTAATACATGGTGATGTCTCCTGGTCAGACTGTGTGTGTGTGTAATACATGGTGATGTCTCCTGGTCAGACTGTGTGTGTGTGTAACATGTGATGTCTCGGTCAGACTGTGTGTGTGTGTGTATCATGGTGATGTCTCCTGGTCAGACTGTGTGTGGGTGTGTGTAATACATGGTGATGTCTCCTGGTCAGACTGGTGTGTGTGTAATACATGGTGATGTCTCCTGGTCAGACGGTGTGTGTGTAATACATGGTGATGTCTCCTGGTCAGACGGTGTGTGTGTAATACATGGTGATGTCTCTGGTCAGACTGTGTGTGTGTAATACATGGTGATGTCCCTGTCAGACTGTGTGGTGTGTAATACATGGTATGTCTCCTGGTCAGACTGTGTGTGTAATACATGGTGATGTCTCCTGGTCAGACTGTGTGTGTAATACATGGTGATGTCTCCTGGTCAGACTGTGTGTGTGTAATACATGGTGATGTCTCCTGGTCAGACTGGTGTGTGTGTAATACATGGTGATGTCTCCTGGTCAGATTGTGTGTGTGTAATACATGGTGATGTCTCCTGGTCAGATTGTGTGTGTGTAATACATGGTGATGTCTCCTGGGCAGACTGTGTGTGTGTGTATACATGGTGATGTCTCCTGGTCAGACTGTGTGTGGTGTGTAATACATGGTGATGTCTCTGGTCAGACCGTGTGTGTGTGTGTAATACATGGTGATGTCTCCTGGTCAGACTGTGTGTGTGTGTTAATACATGGTGATGTCTCCTGGTCAGACTGTGTGTGTGTGTAATACATGGTGAGTCTCCTGGTCAGACTGTGTGTGTGTGTGTTGTGTAATACATGGTGATGTCTCCTGGGTCAGACTGGTGTGTGTGTTAATACATGGTGATGTCTCCTGTCAGACTGTGTTGTGTGTAATACATGGTGATGTTCCTGGTCAGATTGTGTGTGGTAATACATGTGATGTCTCCTGTCAGACTGTTGTGTGTGTAATACATGGTGATGTCTCCTGGTCAGACTGTGTGTGTGTGTAATACATGGGGATGTCTCCTGGTCAGACTGTGTGTGTGTGTAATACATGGTGATGTCTCCTGGTCAGACTGTGTGTGTGTGTGTGTGTGTGTGTGTGTGTAATACATGGTGATGTCTCCTGGTCAGACTGTGTGTGTGTGAATACATGGTGATGTCTCCTGGTCAGACTGTGTGTGTGTGTAATACATGGTGATTCTCCTGGTCAGACTGTGTGTGTGTGTAATACATGGTGATGTCTCCTGGTCAGACTGTGTGTGTGGTGTAATACATGGTGATTCTCCTGGTCAGACTGTGTGGGTGTAATACATGGGGATGTCTCCTGGTCAGACTGTGTGTGTGTGTGTGTGTGTGTGTAATACATGGTGATGTCTCCTGGTCAGACTGTGTGTGTGTGTGTAATACATGGTGATGTCTCCTGGTCAGACTGTGTGTGTGTGTGTGTAATACATGGTGATGTCTCCTGGTCAGACTGTGTGTGTGTGTAATACATGGTGATGTCTCCTGGTCAGATGTGTGTGTGTAATACATGGTGATGTCTCCTGGTCAGACTTGTGTGGGTGTGTGGTGTAATACATGGTGATGTTCCCTGGTCAGACTGTGTGTGTGTGTAATACATGGTGATGTCTCCTGGTCAGACTGTGTGGTGTAATACATGGGATGTCTCCTGGTCAGACTGTGTGTGTGTAATACATGGTGATGTCTCCTGGTCGGACTGTGTGTGTGTGTGTAATACATGGTGATGTCTCCTGGGCAGACTGTGTGGGTGTAATACATGGTGATGTCTCCTGGTCAGACTGTGTGTGTGTGTGTGTGTGTGGTGTAATACATGGTGATGTCTCCTGGTCAGACTGTGTGTGTGTGTAATACATGGTGATGTCTCCTGGTCAGACTGTGTGGGGTGTAATACTATGGTGATGTCTCCTGGTCAGACTGTGTGTGTGTAATACATGGTGATGTCTCCTGGTCAGACTGGTGTGTGTAATACATGGTGAGTCTCCTGGTCAGACTGTGTGGGTGTAATACATGGTGATGTCTCCTGGCAGACTGTGTGATGTAAATACATGGTGATGTCTCCTGGTCAGACTGTGTGGGTGTAATACATGGTGATGTCTCCTGGTCAGACTGTGTGGGTGTAATACATGGTGATGTCTCCTGGTCAGACTGTGTGTGTGGTGCTGTGGGTGGCCAGTTACTCTGCCAGCGTACTGCGACCGCTCAAGTCCAGCCTACAGAAGAAGAAGAAGAAGAAAAAGGACAGCAGCACAGCCATGGTACACACTCACTACCGTCTCATTCTCCCCTTGTCCGCGTACAACCCTTCTGACACCATTACCATTCGCCAATAATTCTCTGCCCCCTTCCTCTGTCCCTATAGCCAGTGGTGCTGAGTGGCTTCCAGGAGTGGACAGGCAGCCTACAGGGCATTGTGACCCAGGCTCTGGATCACGTGAAGGGGCAGGAGGCCAGCCTGACAGCCCTCAAACTAGCAGCACTCACCCTGGGGGTGGGACACGCACAGACACAGGTTGGTAGGTCTGGGTGGGTAGCTGTGTGTATGATTACTGATTTGTTTCTTTAATTCAAAGCATGGTTCTTTCTCTTCTGTCTATCTGTACCTCTACCCTCTCTCTCCCAGGAGGAGTGTGGATTCACCAGGGCAGCCATGGACAAGGTTCAGACTAGTTATCTTGGCTCGCTGCAGGAGCTGGGAGATCTACTGAGGAAGAGAGCTGATTCGCTGAAGAGCCTCAAGTTCTGACCAGCAATCACCCTTCAATCAATATTGTCATACCTAACTCTCACTATTATACTGGATGACCTCATCTAACTGCACCCCCACACAGAGCCTTCTCCCCCTGCTCCTCTCAAAGGAGGTGTTGCTTGCTGCCAACAGTCTTTCACTTCATGCTCTTCCCTCTCCTTTTCCACATATCCCTCACTCTGGGTGTCACTTTATATTACACAGGACTCCCTTTCTCACCGTGAGAACCATCACTGCTCTCTCTCTCAGCAAGGAACCACAGATATTTCCGGTTTATTATATGTGATAATGTCACAGAGAAGCTCCTCAAACATACTAGAGCAACATACGAAATAAGCAATTTTAGAACTACTCTAATAAATGATTGTACATAGTCCGCAGATGACAGATCAACTACCACAGCAACAACTCCTTGACTGAACGTGAATGAACTAAGCAACGTTTTCCCCTTAGTTGTTTTTTCCCAGCTGCTGTTGCTTCCATGGTGACAGTCAGATGAGAAGATCTGCTCCTGTTTTCCATGTTGGACTCCTCACTTCCCGAGCCTGACCTTGCAGTCCAAACAGCTACACTGTTGTCAGTGACACTCTTCTGCTCATAAGAACAAATGGGGCGGAGATGGTGCTTAGCTTACTGTATGAAAACGAGGACAGCTGAACAAAGTGTTCTTTGCGTATTGTACACGCAAGGAAAGCTGAACGCGGCCCCAACTCTGAAAAGCTTCTGAATTGTTTGTTTCAGAAGTGCACAACTCCAGTGCTGATTTTAGGCCTTGACTTTTAGCCAGAAACCTGGGAAACAAGTTGTCTGCACTCCTCTCCGGGCAACCAGTGACTTAATAGGTCAGTTTAGAGCAGACGAGTATACTACAACGTAGGATCAAGGAGTTAGCCAGCTAACTTGCCTAAATATCTTTTTTTTTTTTTTTTTAAGATGAGCTTGGTCTAATTGACTCAACCAAAACCACATAGATGTTTAGCTTTCTTAATGAACCAGGAAATCAACAGTTATTTCTGGTTCTCTCATTGAACCTGCTTTGTAGTATGCACCTCTGGTTGGGTTCATCACCCTGCTCGCCACCAGTCCATGCCTTTCAACCCCAAACTCCCCCTTTGTGTTCTGTCTGTTTGAAACCCCCTCTGTAGTTATTGGAAAGCAATCACAGGAAAAGATTGGAATACCTGAATCTGAAAATACATACTGTAAGTAATGTATTTGCCTGGTTTAGTTAAATTACGACAGTCAGTGGATGGTTTGTTTTAACACTGTAGGAGAGAAACCACACAGTTATACAACCTGTTTATTCAGAGGTGCTAGTGTTAAGTGCTGTGGAAACAGTTCTCTCTGACAATGGCTGAAACCCAAAATATCTAAATGTGAAGGAGACAACCAACGTGTCCGATTTGCAATGAAGATGGGAAATGTTTTTGAAATAGTCCTTCATTGTCTCTTCAGGGTGCAGCTCCCTACTCTGTCAACGGTTATGTTAGCTGCACTGATCTCCCGCAATTCATTTCACTAACCAAAACTGTCAAGGGCATCATATGACTCATTAGATCAGTCACAATTTACCAATGATATATTGCGGTTTGATCTTCTCTAACATGGCCGTTGTCTTAACCCCACCCTATGTATAACTATATACCAAAAACGTGGCTCTGTTGCTATGGCATTTCACCTGCTAGCTACAGATAGACCTATACCATGCAGCGAGAGGAGACTTGTATCAGACAGACATCAGGGTCACGTTCAGTAGCATTGTGGAACGCTCTAAAATAGAGGTCTGTTCTAATCAATGCATTTCTAACTGGAGGCAAACTAAGGGCTCTATTCAGTCTATCACGGAAGTTCAGCGTGATAGGCAATGTTCGAGTTAGTGCATTTCCACATATCTTTTGGGACGATGAAACGGGCGAGGGAGCCCATGGTTGGATCAAATTTGGAGAAAGCTGAATTTTATGCAATTATTCTGTGATCTCGCAACGCTATTAACCAATTAACGCTCACTATAGCTTCCAGCCTCTATTGGATTGGCAGTTGATACCTAGCCTGCTTGCTAGCAACCACATGAGGGCGAAGCTAGAATGCTATCCAAATTATCCCGTTATGCGGAGACTACAAACGATGGTAAAAAAAAACGCATGTTGGCTCAATCGGAAATGACTTTATTAATCTGTAACGCTACAGCGATATTGAATAGAGCCCTAAACTAGTAGACATGTTTACAGCCGGGGGCACTGAGACTGACTAATATCGATTTCTATATGCTTTGGTTTATTTTGTGTTGTAGGTTTAGTTTATCCTTTTTAAACAAGACGTGGACGAGAGAGCAGGAACGTTGAACAGTTTGATCCTCAAACCCCCGGACAGATGGGACCCTCTCTAGAGGCTGTCAGTGGACTCATTTTGAGGTGCTGAGAACGAAGTGGTCGACAATCTGGAGTGCCATCAATTTATAACCATCCTGTCTCTTTTGCTAGAAAATGGAAAACAAAAACACTGGAATGTCATTTAAAAATATATATATGAACAAATCAGTTTGTCTTGAATCAATGTTTGTCTCTGAAAATACAGAGTAGGCTATTAACTGTATATTCAGTAGTAGATTAACCACAATCATGAGCACAAAATCCAATGTGATGTCAAATCAATAGCACAGCGCTGGGTGGAGTTTTGTGTTAAATTTTAATAGATATTCTGTTATTGTCTAGACCTTGCCACAGCTCAAGCTGTGAAAAACAAAACAAAAATATTAACTTTACATTCACTACTAATTTCACCTCATGATCAGAAAATATACATTTATATGCATTGTTAATATTTTTCTTTCAAATAAAATGTATTTTGCAAGTGCTTAGGCATGATGACCATACAGATACAATGGACTCTGATGGCCAGTGTTTCTCAATCCATTCCTGGGGGGGTACACACAGGTTGTTCCAGCTCATCACTAACACACCTGATTAAAGTAATCAGTGGCTTGGTGAAAACTAGTTGAATCACTTTCTAACCCTGGCTCACATCACTGGTACTTCTATAAAGACTAATCGTTATGGGTCACATTGGCTGCATCTACACAGGCAGCTCAATTCTCATCTTTTGACCAGCCAGATAAGCTCCGAAAAAGAGCTGATGGGATGTGTAGGGAAAAAAAGATCAGAATTGGGCTGCCTGTGTAGATGCAGCTGTTCAACCCAACAGGAACGGCTAAAATCTAAAAAACAAAACATCCCAAAAAATAGGAGAAACAATGGACAAAAGAAAAAGAATACAACTTATCCATTTCACATTTTAACAGTGTCTCACTCCAAGGCTTCATGATCCTGGAGATCAAAATGTAAAACAATATAACGGGAATAAACTATCAAGTTTAAGTAGAGATACTTCAAATATCCTTATGTTAATGCTGCAGCAGGTAGCTACATGGTTGCGCTGATGGAGAATGTGTGACTATCCGCACAAAAATATTTTCTTTGCATACTAAGACATGCATTATCCCATAGACACACTACATTCACAGGGGTAATAACTACAGTATGGCTGAAAGCGGAACATTACGTTCTCCAATCCTAACCTGTCAGAGTGTCTGGACAGCACACTGCCCACTGATCTGACAAACTTTCCAAGAGTAATACAACCTATTCTAAACCTCAACACCCTATCTACTATATATTGCTGTCAAAAGTAGTGCACTACATATAGGGAACAGGGTGCCATTTGAGCCAGCTCCCTACTATATATAATTACAGTACTGGAGATAGAGGTCATCTAGAACAGGGTTTTCCCCAAACACGGTCCTGCCCCAGTTTGGGAAACACTCTGGAGTAGACCTGACCACGTTTTATAACCGTGAATATGAATTAAGAGGACAGTCAACACTACAGTGGTAGAAATAAACTGGTAGTCACAAGGGAGATGTATTTCTGTCCCTCCTAACAGGTAACGGTGCAGCAGATCTGGGTATCTATCAAAAACTTTAAGTATTTCAACGCCACCAAATTCTAGCCCTGAAGTCATTAGCGACGCGACTACAGCTAAGCAGAAAGCAAAAGGGTTCAATTCCATCTATTCTCCATCATCCGAGTAGAATGACACCTGAACTACAGGTACAAGTGACAGCTGATCTAGCAGCTCTGAAATGTATGAACTCAGCAAACATGCTTGGGGCAAACAATGGACGAAATGTTTAAAACCTTAACACATTAAAAAGGAAAACACACCGGATCAAAGGACAGCAATGCAACAACAAACGGCAACAAAATCAGTCAAAGAGGGCAGGAATCGTATACATGTATGTCAAACCACTCAACCATGTTCTACAAGAGATCGCAACAGGCCTGGACAGGGTCAAATCAAAAAACGCCACCTGTCAGACAGACAGGACAGGGGTTGAGGTGCTAAATCGACTTCCCAAATGGCACCCTATTCAGACCCGGCCCTCTGGCCAGAAGTAGTGCACTATATGGAATAGGATGCCATTTTGGACTTATTTCAAGTCTGCAGACCACTACACCTCGGATAAGGGTTTATACAGATCTTAGTCTCGAGGGAGGAGACTGAAACAAGGATGAAGCCAACTAGAGCAATGACAGATACAGTATCCAACAGGGAACAAAATACATAAAACAAAAACAAATTGGTCCAATTTAGGGGGACATTATAACATATACAGAGGACTGTAAAATAACATTCTAGTCTGATTAAAAGGCTTGGCTTTGAGTGTGGATACAAATTAAGCCTGTCTCATAATTAACTAACAATTATAATTACAGGCAATTTAAATTTACTTTCTGTGCAAATCGTTTTTTCCCTTAATTTGTTTTTTAAATGCATAACGGCTTTTGTTTTTCTACGTGAATAGGAGGCATGTGATTGGGGGTCGGTACACTACTATTGACCAATCAGGGAAAACCCCTCTATGAATCATGGGAGACAGGAAGTAGAGCAGCTGACTTCCTCTTCTTTGTGAGCTTGGTGACATCATCATCATGGAAGGGTTTGGTTGGTCGACCTCACTGCTCGTGAGCCGCACTCATGCCTCGAACCTGACCTGAACTACGCAGCTGGCGGAGGAAGGACGGAGAAAGTAAACAGATTATAGTCATGCATGTGTCACACAGTGAAGGACAAAATGTGTGTCTGTAAGTGAGACTGAGGTGATGGAAGAGTGAACATATTCTTTCTTTCCATCAAACGGCCATTGCCTGGTACATATAATGTAGCAACAGCTAAACTTACTACATTGTGAACTAATGGCCAATGTTTAGTTCATGAAATAGAGAATAATGTTTCCCCTTTACTAGCAGTCACATCACTTCAACCCATCTCCATCAGTGAAAACTCTCCTCTTTCCACATGACAGATAATTCCATCTGTAGGCAACATGATACATGCAGAAAGATGGCAGAGAGCAACAGGGTAGGAGCGCTGCCCCAACACCTGGAACCACACACACACACAATTAAACAGACCACACCATGTTAATAAGACAGCATGTGGACAAAAGAAGGTTTCAAAGAGGTAAGGAGGATAAGAAGTCATGCAGCGGGAGCTGAGGAGCAGAACTTCAGAGAGACAGGATGCAGGCGTGATGGAAAGAACGAGAAACGGAATGAGAGCGCCACATGCAGGTAGAGCTCCAAAACCACCATAGACGAACGACAGACTGAACCAAAAGCAGATTGTTTCATTAGACAGGCAACATGCAGCTGGAAAAAGGGAGAAAAACGTGATGAGCAACAAACTAATGGGGGGGGGGGGGGGTAGAGAGATGAGAGCAGATACAGGATGAGTCTCCGACACCACGATGATGTAATTTCCTGTGTCCTGTTGGGGAACTTACTCAGCCTGTCTCTGACCTTTGACCTATAGGGGCGGGGTTACTCTTCCGTTGCCGAGGTTCCTCTAACGGTGCCCTTCTCACGCATCTAAAGGCAGCAGAGTACAACTGTCAGCTGGACCAATCAGAGAGCTTCATAGGAGGGTCAAAGGTTAAGGCCATAGGGGTTAGCGAGGGTCACGGTCAGTCCTAGATAGGTGATTTGTTGATCCCTCAATGCCTTTGGAATCATGTGTTAGTGACCTTTTCATCATCATCATCAACTGTCCCTATCTACGCACCACAAAAAACAACAATCTTTAAGGCACAAGTCTATAACCTATAAAAAAAAAATGGCAGACATTAATTGTGTGTGTTACCTCTTCCAGCTCTTTCTTGGTCTCTTCCTCCATTCGTCGGATGTCTGCCATGGTCAGCTCCACCCAGTTGTCAATCCAACAGAACAACTGGCGATGGAAGTTAGTGAAAATACGCTTCTCTTGCTGAAGGAGGGAAGATGGGGGAGGAGAGAGGTGGAGATGGAATGAAAGGAGAGACCAGAGAACAACAATATTAGGTATCAGTCTGTTTTCTCATTAGAGGCCCTAAATGTGAAAAGGATAAAGAGATAAAAGTATTGTACCTTCTGGATAAAGTTCTCTACTTTGGTCTGCAGGCCCCACCACTTGAACTTTACAGTGACCAGTTTGTAGGCACACATCTTAGGACAGTCTGTCTTGTTCATCAGATCATTCTGTCATAGGAGAAACACAGGAGGGATGAGGCCAAATGTATTTTTATTTTCTACAATGTTGATTTTGGGGCATTAACCTCCAGCACCACAAACGAGAGAAGCATGGTAGTGTGTGTTAACCCTCTTCTAATGAGGTCAAATGTCAATATGACTAACTATCACATACAAGACGGGATATATATGGTGACAGTAGGTAAAATCCTGTACCTTCCATTCAGGTGAGAGCGGTCCTCTGCCTGTCTTTGTAGATTTGAACAGAGCCGGATCCTCCTCTGCTTTATAATCCTGTAGTAAAAAAACATACCTTACACAATGACAACCTGCTCTTTCCATAACATAGACTGACCAGGTGAAAGCTATGATCCCTTATTGACGTCACCTGTTAAATCCACTTCAATCAGTGTAGATGAAGGGGAGGAGACAGGTTAAAGAATGATTGTGTATGTGTGCCACTCAGAGGGTGAATGGGCAAGACAAAAGATTTAAGCCTCTTTAAAACAGTGTATGGTAGTAGGTGCCAGGCGCACTGGTTTGTGTCAAGAACTGCAATGCTGCTGGGTTTTTCACGCTCAACAGTTTCCCGTGTGTATCAGGGATGGGTGGTGGACCAAAGGACATCCAGCCAACTTGACGCAACTGTGGGAAGCATTGCAGTCAATATAGGGCAGCGTCCCTGTGGAATGTTTTTGACACCTTGTATGCTATGCCCTGACAAATTGAGTCTGTTCTGAGGGCAAAGGGGGTGTTACAACTCAATATTTGGAAGGCATTCTTAATGTTTTGTACACTCAGTGTATATACACACATTACAACCCATTATAGTCATGTCGGATAGAAAATGCATTACACATGCATACTGACCAGGGTTTCCGTTAGCCGGTAATTTCCAGATTTTGTCAGATAAAATAAATGAAAAAAGCCAATAAATAAAATTGTAGCCGGCCAAATTGTTCGGGGCTGCTGTTCTGCTGAGGAGAGAGTGAGAGAGGAGCCTTGGCCTAGGCTATTATTGATTGCGAAGATGAAGGCCTTTTCATTGAAGTAAAACGAAAGTTGGAGAGTATGCCTACAGTGAAAAGCCTACAAGGCAGGGCTCAAGACTACAACTATATTGGTCGCATCGGTACAGGCTGCACTCATTCACCTCATTAAAAACATCCTCTTGGTCAAACAGTAAAGTAGATTATCCTCATGAATCCTGTACTGAAAGCGTTTGACTGCCTGCCCCTGTTTCGCTGGGGCCTGCAGCTGTGTTGAGCGAGCCACTCTCTCCCTCTCCCCTTTTCTGGGGGGAAGAAAATGCTCCGGGAGAAAGAAAACTTTTCAGATTGTATAACATTTTAAAATACGATTGCTTGGAAAAAAGCTATCCTGTTGTCACAGATGGAGAGACGATGTGCTCAGCTTTCACACTCGTCACATACGCTGCTGCTACTCTATCATATAAATAGAAAAATATCTGTCTGTCAATCAGTCTCAACGTCAACAGTGAAGAGGCAACTCTGGTATGATGGCCTTCTATGCAGAGTTGCAAAGAAAAAGCCATATCTCAGACTGGTCAATGAAAAGAAAAGATTAAGATGGGCAAAATAACAGACACTGGACAGAGGAACTCTGCCTAGAAGGCCACCATCCCGGAGTCGCCTCTTCACTGTTGACGTTGAGACTGGTGTTTTGCAGGTACTGTTTAATGAAGTTGCCAGTTGAGGGCATGTGAGGCATCTGTTTCTCAAACTAGACACTCTAATGTACTTGTCCTCTTGCTCAGTCCTGCACCGGGGCCTCCCACTCCTCTTTCTATTCTGGTTAGAGCCAGTTTGCACTGTTCTGTGAAGGGAGTAGTACACAGCGTTGTACGAGATCTTCAGTTTCTTGGCAATTTCTCACATGGAATAGCCTTCATTTCTCAGAACAAGAAGAGACTGATGAGTTTCAGAACAAAGTTATTTGTTTCTGGCCATTTTGAGCCTGTAAATCGAACCCCCAAATGCTGATGCTCCAGATAATCAACTAAGCTAAAGAAGGCCAGTTTTATTGCTTCTTTAGTCAGCACACAGTTTTAAGCTGTGCTAACATAATTGCAAAAGGGTTTTCTTCATCATCAGAAGTGTCCACTTAATGAGGGCTGAGGGGATAGGGTGTGTCTTTAAAGTGTTTGGACCGCAACCATTGATGTACTGAATCAGATGTGAGCGCTGTGCACCACCAGAGGGCAGCTCTCTGAAAGACCCACCACTCGAGTTTTGGTCAGTCAGGGAAATAAAAGTGCTGAAACATGTTGGTTCACTATTTAAAAAGAAGATGGAGAACAAGCTATAGGATGAAAAATACTGGAGTTTTGGCGTAGGTACAGCCGACTAGTGCTAGCTAACTCTACCTACAGTAACAAAACATTTATAAAAATGTACAAATCGATACTTTGAGTCAAATATCGATTGTCCCAAAAATGATATTTCGATATGTAACTGTATCCATCACTACAACACAGGGTCAAGTCTAGTAGCAGAAATCTCCTGGTCTACGCTAATTAAGCTGTTATGTTAGGTCCTGTACAATATGGCACGTCAGCAGTATGTCAGTAAGGTGATGTATAGATCAGAGTTTCTACACAGTGCCTTGCGCAGGCCGATCCTCTGGCGGACAGGAATGGACTGCCAGGCTAACAGCAGCAGACACAGGGCTAGGAATGTCACTAGACTGGCAGTAATCTTTCGTGGACAGAAGCACGTAACAAACGTTAGAGGAGCAGACTGTGCGACTAACAAGGAACTTTGGAAGGAACTTTGGAATCTCCCCCCTGCCAGAATCCCCCACTCCCTACAATTCTTAATTGCTGCGACTTGCGATGCTAGTTGAGATTTCTGATCATGTTAGGCTGCGTTTCATTTGATTTTTTATGGTTGTTTGATCGCGGGGGAGACACTAGTAATGTCTGCAGTTTTTGGTTTGGCTATGTTTCAAGTGTATTAGTCTATAAATAAATCTCTTTGCCAAAATTCGTCATCTCTCCCATGTCTTATTCAACTAGTAGTTGTTCTGAAATGTTCATTGCTTGCCTACATTTTTCTCCCTCTTCTATGTTTAATATAACACATATACATTATTAATTTTGGTTGCCTTTCCTGACGTGAAGTTGGTTCTATAGAAAGTATTTGACTCTGATGTGTGCCACAAAGTATGACTCTAGCCACAAAATTAAGGAAATTATAGGGGGGGTTCGGCAAGGCCAATTTCTTGCCTGCCGAAATTCCACCCCCACCCCTTCTATCTTGGGACTGCAAGGCCTGACACACTTCAGAATAATTTTGCTAGCTCATGTTGACCAGTAGTGTGTGCCACAGAAAGTATTTGACTCTAGCCACAAAATTAAGGAAATTAGAAGGGGGGGGGATTTCGGCAGGCAAGAAAATAGCCTTGCAGAACCCCCCCTTCTAATTTCCTTCATTTTGTGGCTAGAGTCAAATACTTTCTGTGGCACACAGGCAAGCAATAAACATTTCAGAACAACTACTAGTCGAATAAGACATGGGAGAGATGCCGAATTTTGGCAAAGAGATTTATTTATAGACTATTTGTTTCAAGTGTTAGCCAAACCGAAAACTGCAGATAATACTAGTGTCTCCCCCATGATCAAACCAACATAAAAATGAAATGCAGCCTAACATGATCAGAAATCTCAACTAGCAAGTCGCAGCAATGAAGAATTGAGTGCGTGCGCGTTCATGCGAAAGGGGGGCGATTCTGGCAGGAAGGTAGACTGGCAGAGACAACCAGTCAACATGCAGTGACGCAACTCCTCCAAATGGGGGAGACAAATACCCTGATGATGTAACCATCAGTGCCTGGGACAGGGGACAGACTACTTTACCACTTGGGAAAAGAGCCATCTTGATGTCACTGATCTAACATGGCTGAGTGGTTAAAAACTCACTGCTTTAGCCAATACAGTGATGTCAGGTCTGATGCGCAATAGAGGAATGATCCATTTATTCAAATAGTGTTCCACGTATTCAACTAGTGTGTGTGTGTGCGTACGTCCACTCACCCCATGAGCCACCACATCTTTGTCTGCGATGTCGATGGGAATCACCTCCACTGTCTTCCACGTAGGACCATCCAAGTCATGCACGTTTTCTAGAGTTCCCATGTCAGGTTTGTGCCACGTCTCAATCTTTATCAGGAAGTCATCTTTCATATACTCATTCTGGAGGGAGAGGAGAAAAGAAAAGTGAGCAAAGAAAGAAAAGGAGACAAATCAAATCTCTGTCCATGTTTTAATCTAGTCTGGCAAAGCATAAATTAATTCTTGCTGATGTGGGTCGGGATGGCGGCCATGTTGGGTGTACCATTCCAAATGTTTGATAAGTTGATTCTATGGATTCTGTGGTGGGAAGGAAACTAATTCCAAGAAGGCTTTAGTGTTCACTTCCTCTATATAGTAGCCTTAAAATGTCAGCCAACTGCAAGCTTGAGAATGCCTTGAATGGAGAACCAATGGGAATCTCATACTGAGAAAGTCTTGCATGGAGTCCTGGGAGGCCTAAGGCCTATTTAAACCCCACAGCTAAGCTAATTAAGTGATTATCTGTTTGGGCTTGTGGGTGCAAAATGGTTTTGTTACAGTCTAATGCTACATACAGTATGTTGTTGAATAGTACTAGTCATTTTCCACACCTGTCCACTAAACTCTTTACATACTGCACAGAGAAGTGATTTATTACTGGCTCATTATCTTTCGGGCACTAAAAACCTAGCTAGGCAGAAATCTAGTTTCCTCTGGTTTGGCTTTAAAGATCCTATCACTCCTCTATCTTAAGACATATAGGCTGTGAGAACTGGTTAGAACCTGTTCTCATTCGTATGATTTTTCTATGGAAGTGGAACCAATTACCCCTTATGTAAGCTCGCCTCCCCCTTGGAGGGGTAAGCAGTTCATTGTGTAAATTAAGTATATAAAGACTGATTGTAAAATCTTTGAGATCCTCTGTGGTATATCCTGAGAATTCCTTTCCGGTATGTCCTGAAGGTTACTCTCCGGGTTCATCCCGAGAGTGATCTTCCTTGCAATTGCTTGAATAAACCGCTTATTGCTGATAGATGACTTCTGCCTAATTCCTCAAACAAGTTTTCCCTCAACAGGCTGAAATGGCACGGCTGGTTAGTGCACTACTTCACTCTGCCTACCTAACTGTGGTGTGATAGCATTAGCAGCATAGCTAGCTACACAACGCCACCACGCTATAAGTCACTAATGGGATCGAGTGTCTCAAATACATTCCCACAACAAACCTAGCCCACACAGACAATAGCTGGGGGAATATGGGAAAGGGAGATACCTAGCCAGTTGCACAAGAATGGATTTCAACCAAAATGTGTCTTCCGCATTTAACTCAACACCTCTGAATCAGAGAGGTGAGGGGGGGCTGCTTTAATCAACATCATCGGCGCCCGTAGAGCAGTTGTTGGGAATTAACTAACTTGCTCAAGGGCAGAAGAGCAGACTTTCCCACCTTGCCGGCGCAGGGATTCGAACCAGCGACCTTTCGGTTACTGGCCCAACGCTCTTAACCGCTAGGCCCCCTGCCCCAGTGTGCATGTGTTTGTGTCAGTTCACTCACTACTCACCGTTATAACTGCCGCAGATGGAGAAAACAAGCAACAGAAGAAAAAAGGAAACAGTTTACTTTCAATAAAATAATCAGTGACAATTTACAATGTAGGCCAGTACCTTGCCAGAAGATGCCGACCCTACCGTTATGCTTGTTAATACTGAGCGCAATCATGGTTACACGGAACGGAACGCAATCATGGTTACATTAAGACACATTTGAACCCGACGTGAGATATGGGACGGAAAACGTACCTCAATGCAGGGATCGGATATGCCACTGTACTCCAAATCGTACCTTTATCCACACTGCTACGTCGAGAAGATTGAAATACTGCTATCATTTTGTAATGGCAGTGTCGGCCAATCAGCTCTTTTGTTCAACGCGACCTGCCATTCCATAATGGCTGCTGTGGGTACTGCTAGCATGAGGATGAAAAAAAAGCAGTTTTTCTTCTTGATGGAGCAGTGTGGATAAAGGTAACTTTTGGAGTACAGTGGCATATCCCATCCCTGCATTGAGGTACGTTTTCCGTCCCATATCTTGCGCCGGCTCCAGTGTCTTAATGTAACCATGATTGCGTTCCGACCCCAGTGCAGCTGATTGTAAACCAACGTAACAGTAGGGTCGGTATCTTCTTGCAAGCCAGTCCCAATCAGAGATGGGCTCAATTGAGTGTTTAAACTAGAGTTCTGGTACTCACCGGTGCGACAGTATGGGTAGGCATTCCAGGCTTTTTCATGGAAGACTAACGCTCCCTCTGGTGCAATATACCTCAACCAGCCTGGGACTTTACTGCAAGGAGAGAGAGACAGGAGTCAATCAGTCAATCAGCAGAGTGTGTATGGCTGCATTTACACAGGCTGTCAAACTCGGATCTTTTGACCAATCAGATCAGCTCTTTTGCCAATAATTGACCCTTGGCTAAGCCCCACCCCTTTGGTTATTGTCACTACCTTGGTCAATATTTTCCTGGGAAGCTCAATTCCCCATTCAAAATTCTTGAGAAGACCCATCACAATGACCTCAAACTGTGTTTCTAATACACAATAAAAATTAAGCAGACTACCTCTTGCTAATCAGGAGACTCTCGGGTATGTTGTAGTGGACTGTCATTACAATTTCTTCACGGGAACTTGGTAAAATGTATTTTAGTAGGCCTCCTGAGTGGGGCAGTGGTCTAAGGCACTGCATTGCAGTGCTAGCTGTGCCACTAGAGATTCTGGGTTCGAGCCCAGGCTCTGTCTCAGCCGGCCGCGCCCGGGAGACCAATAGGGCTGCCCACAATTGGCCCAGCGTCATCAGGGTTAGGGGAGGGTTTGGCCGGCAGGGATGTCCTTATCCCATCGCGCACTAGCGACTCCTGTGGCGGGCCGGGCACAGTGCACGCTGACACGGTTGCCAGGTGTACTGTGTTTCCTCTGACACATTGGTGCGCCTGGCTTCCGGGTTAAGTGGGCATTGTGTCAAGAAGCAGTGCAGCTTGGTTGGGTTGTGTTTCGGAGGACGTAAGGCTCTCGACCTTCGCATCTCTCAAGTCCGTACGGAAGTTGCAGCGATGAGACAAGACTGTAACTACCAATTGGATACCACGAAGTTGGGGGAGGAAAAAGGGGGAGAAAAATAATAAAAATGTATTTTAGTGCGGCTAGCCACTGGATGGCTCGGAATGCGCTGTCAGCATGCAGTCAAAGTTACTAACCACTTTGAGTCAACTAGTGCTCTCAAATCGTATCCTGACATTGACAGCAGATGACATCCAGTGCATTCGGAAAGTATTCAGACCCCTTCCCATTTTGCTATGTCGTTATTCAATTATTATTATTTTATTTTTTTATAATTCCCTCATCGATCTATGACAAAGCGAAAACAGGTTTTAAGAAATTTTGAGTCTCATAGCAAAGTGTCTGAATACTTAAGGTAAGGTATTTTTTTTTTAATTCAAAAAATTCTAAGCATGTTTTTGCTGTGTCATTATGTGTAGATTGATGAGGGGGAAAAACTATTTAATACATTTTAGAATAAGGATGTAATGTAACAAAATGTGGAAAAAGTCAAGGGGTCTGAATACTTTCCGAATGCACTGTACATTTGGAGAAAACAAGATATATTAACTGACTAGCTAGCTAGCTAGCTAGCTAGCTAATGTTAGCAATGTTTTCAATGATGGTCAATGAGACAGAGCTAGCTAACCAGCTAGCAAACAATGAAACAAATGCATAATTCCGGATTTAAAAAATATTCCATCAGGCTCTGCATTTCATGACTCACAGCCGCAAGTACCCCTGTTAAATTATTTAGCCATTTAAACATTTTTAAAAAATGAAAATGCAGTTTTTGCCATTGTCCTCATTGGTTTACATGCATTTGAAACAAGAGCTTATCTGAGGCGAGGGGACTCAAGCTTGTTTAGCGACCAAGCGATTGGTTGCCCACAATTCTGGGGTGGGCCTTAGCGAAGGGTCAATTAGGCAAAACGCAGCCTTATTGCAGGGTTTCCCAAACTCGGTCCTGGGGCCCACTCTGGGAGCACGTTTTGGTTTTTGCCCTAACACTACATAGCTGATTCAAATAACCAACTCATCATCAAGCTTTCATTATTTGAATCAGCTGTGTAGTGCTAGGGCAAAAACAAAACATGCACCCAGGGCGGGCCCCAGGACCAAGTTTGGGAAACCTTGCATTAGTGTGTGTGTCTGTATTCTCCTCTTCATCCTCGCCCAGTGTATGCATCTCTTAAGTGGCATATGTATGTTTGTGTGCATGTACTACTGTACCTCTTCAGATGGTAAACTTTATGTGTGTACTGTCCCTTCTCTCCCTCTTCCTCATAGGGTTCATTTATCAGCACCTCAATGCCTTCTCCTCCCCCCGTCTCATTCTTACTGGCCTCTGCTACGGTGAACAGCTGACCAACTTGGTACTGCAACACAGAAAAAGAGAGCACAGAGAAACCGGTCACATAATATAAAAACCCGCAAGAAAAAGTATGTGAACCCTTTGGAATTACCTGGATTTCTGTATAAATTGGTCATCAAATTTGATCTGATCTTCATCCAAGTCACAAAAATGGACAAACATAGTGTGCTTAAACTAATAACACACAAATACATGTATTTTTCTGGTCTATATTGAATACATCATTTAAAACATTCACAGAGTAGGTTGGGAAAAGTACAGTTGAAGTCGGAAGTTTACATACACTTCGGTTGGAGTCATTAAAACTCGTTTTTCAACCACTCCACAATTTTCTTGTTAACAAACTATAGTTTTAACAAGTCAGTTAGGACATCTAGTTTCACTTATAATTCACTGTATCACAATTCTAGTGGGTCAGAAGTTTACATACACTAAGTTGACTGTGCCTTTAAACAGCTTGGAAAATTCCAGAAAATGATGTCATGGCTTTAGAAGCTTCTGATAGGCTAATTGACATCATTTGAGTCAATTGGAGGTGTACCTGTGGATGTATTTCAAGGCCTACCTTCAAACTCAGTGCCTCTTTGCTTGACATCATGAGAAAATCAAAAGAAATCAGCCAAGACCTCAGATTTTTTTTTTGTAGACCTCCACAAGTCTGGTTCATCCTTGGGAGCAATATCCAAACGCCTGAAGGTGCCACGTTCATTTGTACAAACAATAGTACGCAAGTATAAACACCATGGGACCACGCAGCTGTCATACCGCTCAGGAAGAAGACACGTTCTGTCTCCTAGAGATTAACGTATTTTGGTGCGAAAAGTGCGAATCAATCCCAGAACAGCAGCAAAGGACCTTGTGAAGATGCTGGAGGAAACAGGTACAAAAGTATCTATATCCACAGTAAAACAAGTCCTGTATCGACATAACCTGAAAGGCTGCTCAGCAAGGAAGAAGCCACTGCCCCAAAAACGCCATAAAAAAGCCAGACTACAGTTTGCAACTGCACATGGGGACAAAGATCGTACTTTTTGGAGAAATATCCTCTGGTCTGATGAAACAAAAATAGAACTGTTTGGCCATAATGACCATCATTATGTTTGGAGGAAAAAGGTGGAGGCTTGCAAGCCGAAGAACACCATCCCAACCGTGAAGCACGGGGGTGGCAGCATCATGTTGTGGGGTGGCTTTGCTGCAGGAGGGACTGGTGCACTTCACAAAATAGATGGCACCATGATGCAGGAAAATTATGTGAATATATTGAAGCAACATCTCAAGACATCAGTCAGGAAGTTAAAGCTTGGTCGCAAATGGGTCTTCCAAATGGACAATYACCCCAAGCATACTTCCAAAGTTGTGGCAAAATGGCTTAAGGACAACAAAGTCAAGGTATTGGAGTGGCCATCACAAAGCCCTGACCTCAATCCTATAGAAAATGTGTGGGCAGAACAGAAAAAGCGTGTGCGAGCAAAGAGGCCTACAAACCTGACTCAGTTACTCCAGATCTGTCAGGAGGAATGGGCCAAAATTCACCCAACTTATTGTGGGAAGCTTGTGGAAGGCTACCCGAAACGTTCCACCCAAGTTAAACAATTTAAAGGCAATGCTATCAAATACTAATTGAGTGTATGTAAACTTCTGACCAACTGGGAATGTGATGAAAGAAATAAAAGCTGAAATAAATCAATTCTCTCTACTATTATTCTGACATGTCACATTCTTAAAATAAAGTGGTGATCTTAACTGACCTAAGACAGGGAATTGTTACTAGGATTAAATGTCAGGAATTGTGAAAAACTGAGTTTAAATGTAAACTTCCGACTTCAACTGTATGTGAACCCCTAGGCTAATGACTTCTCCAAAAGCTAATTTGATCAGGAGTGAGCTAACCTGGAGTCCAATCAATGAGATTGGAGATGTTGGTTAGAGCTGCCTTGCCCTATAAAAAAACTCAAATGTAGTTTGCTGTTCACAAGATGATGTGAACCATGCCTCAAACAAAAGAGATCTCAGAAGACCTAAGATTAAGAATTGTTGACTTGCATAAAGCTGGAAAGGGTTAAAAAAGTATCTCTAAAAGCCTTGATGTTCACCAGTCCAGAGTAAGATAAATTGTCTATAAAATGGAGAAAGTTCAGCACTGTTGCTACTCTCCCTAGGAGTGGCCGTCCTGCAAAGATGACTGCAAGAGCACAGCGCAGAATGCTCAATGAGGTTAAGAAGAATCCTAGAGTGTCAGCTAAAGACTTACAGAAATCTCTAGAACATGCTAACATCTCTGTTGACGAGTCTACGATATGTAAAACACTTCACAATAATGGTGTTCATGGGAGGACACAACGGAAGAAGCCACTGCTGTCCAAACAAAACATTGCTGCACGTCTGAATTTTTAAAAGTGCACTTGGATGTGCTACTGACAAAATTATTCTGTGGACAGATTAAACTAAAGTTGAGTTGTTTGGAAGGAACACACAACACTATGTGGAGAAAAAAATGGCATAGCACACCAACATCAAAACCTCATCCCAACTGTAAAGTATGGTGGAGGGAGCATCATGGTTTGGGGCTGCTTTGCTGCCTCAGGGCCTGGACAGCTTGCTATCGTCAACAAAAAAATGAATTCCCGTCAATCAAGACATTTGGCAGGAGAATGTTAGGCTATCTGTCCGCCAATTGAAGCTGTAAGAAATTGTATAAGATACTGGTAACTTGTTTTAACCACTTCTCAACATAAGCTATTCTTGGCACAACATGCACCCATCCCCTCTACTTTGTCAGACCCACACACACATCCCCTCCCCCATGAATAGGGCCTGTGAAAACAAACGCACATGCAGGATGCCTTGGGATGTGACTAGGACAAAGAACTGTGTGAAAAGCCAATGGAATGTCGACATCAGGCCGAACAGGACTACCCACGACCCAGATCGATCAATCGGAAGGCCAGACGACAAGATCAACCTACTTTGCTTGTTGCCTATATAATCTGTATGTACTGCTTAGAGGGGCTCCTCTCCGACGATTTCATAAGAATCAGACAGAAAGGAGCCGTGCACGCTTTTGCCTGATATCTTTACACTTGAATAAAACGGCCTTATTATACAAATATCCACCTCGTCCTATGTCTCCACTTGTTCTCCTGTCTCCAATAAACGTTTTACTAACAAAGCTCAACAGAAGTTGGGTGATGCAACAGGACAACGATCCAAAACACAGAAGTAAATCAACAGAATGGCTTCAACAGAAGAAAATACGCCTTCTGGAGTGGTCCAAAAGGAATGGTCCAAAATTCCTTTTGGACCGTTGTGCAGGTCTGATCCCCAAAAACAGAAAACGTTTGGTTGAGGTTATTGCTGCCAAAGGAGGGTCAACCAGTTATTAAATTCAAGGGCTAACATATATTTTTTTCACCCTGTGAATGTTTACATGGTGTGTTCAATAAAGACATGAAAACGTATAATTGTTTGTGTGCTATTAGTTTAAGCAGACTGTGTTTGTCTATTGTTGTGACCTAGATGAAGATCAGATCAAATTTTATGACCAATTTATGTAGAAATCCAGGTATTTCCAAAGGGTTCACATACTTTTTCTTGCCACTGTGTGTGGGTGTTATATATATATATAACAATATATATAATAATATATATATATGTTATATATATATAACATCAGTGTCACAATAGCACAAATCAATTCAGCGAATCACTGACCGATCCTAACAGACAGAATCCCCGTTATTGGTAAATGGGATGTGTACGTATATTTGATGTTCTGTTGATATGGCTTATGAGCAGCCAAATTAAGTGTTAGTGACTTGGGATATGGACAGCTAATGGAATTTCACACACATGAACTCTCTAAATGGGCTCCCAAGCGGTGCAGTGGTCTAAGGCACTGCATCTCAGTGCTAGAGGCGTCACTACAGGCACCCTGGCTCGAATTCAGGCTGTATTACAACCGGCCGTGATTGGGCATCCCATAGGGCGGCGCACAATTTGCCCAGCATCATCTGGGTTTGGCCGGTGTAGGCAGTCATTGTAAATAATTATTTGTTCTTAACTGACCTGCCTAGTTAAATAAAGGTTACACTAAACATATCAGGACGGAGGTTGTGACTTTATGGGCTAGGAGCAGGACAACACAAATCTGTGAATTGTTTGGGGGAGAGCGAGAGAACATTGACAGTGCCATAGAGAGAGGTCCAATACAGTCACCGGACCAATTCTGACCCCCCCCCCCATCCATCCTGTTTTTCTTTAAACAAGACACACACACACACAGGGTAGGGATGCACGATATATCGTGAACATATTGGAATCGGCCGATATTAGCTAAAAATGCCAACATCGGTATCGGCCCTATGCCTAGTTTCATTCCTAACCTAGCCCACACAATGTCTGCTGTGTGGATTGAGCAGTCATTTGAAAGAGTAAGAACATTTCAGCGAGACAACTCAAAGGCGAAATCCATTACCGCCAAGATAATGAAATTCATTGCCCTTGACAATCAACCGTTCTCCGTCGTGGGTGATGTTGGCTTTCGATGACTGGTTGAGCACCGGTACACGTTGCCCTACCGGAGTTACACAGTAATAGCGTCACTGCTATTAGCTTCATGACATACAATGGAACGCCGTTTGGGTCTTTGCGTGTCAAAAAAGATACACGTCAAATAACACAATACTATTAGAGAATGTTGTGTGTTCTGAATTTGCATGTGCAAGCCAAGCGCCACCACTACTATCAGTAGCACTGTCAAAGCTGTACAAAACAAAGTCTGCAAACACCAGCCACGAACGATGTGTTTACAATACCACATTGGTAATAAAGCATTGTTTGTTCGACCGCAACTTCTGGGGTAGCTAGCAAGCTTTAGCTTGGTACCTAGCTAGCACCAATACAACTAGCCTGAAAACAATGACCAGTAAAAACTGCAGTCATGTTCATTATTCTTAGCAATGATTTAGGAATCCTTGTGAGTAAGTATTAGCTAGGTTGCCACTTGTTGTTCGCCTTTTGAAATTGAACTTCAGTTCATGAAAATAAATAGCTAGCCTGCTACTTAACCCTGTTGCCCAAAGCAAACGTTATAAGCAGCCAGTTAGCTTCATCTGGCTAGTGAAGCTCGACCGGACCGGGTTATGTGTTGTGAAGCTAGCCACAATAATGATTAGGCGCAATAGTGGAATTTGTGTTTTGCCTTCAAAATAAAAGGTACCTCTTTGAACGTGATACAGAGGGGTGGAATCATGCCATATTTAGACTAGATAATGTTAAACAAGGTTGGAATGTGAAGCAATGAAATGGGGTATCAATCTACTCGGTGACACCCACAGAACACAACTGTTAAAAGTTTACGCAAATATTAGCGGTGTAGCTCTTTCGCGGGACTGTGACTGTGTGAAATCACCTCCCCAGTCAGTCTATTGTGTGCATTGACATTCATATTGCACTATACAGTTTTACCTAAGGATTGTGGATCAATGAAATGGGGTATCAGTCTACTCAATACCCAAGATATTTTTTCCCCAACGTCCTCCTCAGTTATCAGACTCTAAAACATTCACACTGTATTGTTTTTCCTCGGGAATAGTATTCAATACACATAGGTTAACAATAAATGTTGCTCAATTCACAGTTGTTTCAGAGTCCCGCAATAAGAGCTACGACGCTAATGGTCTCTGGGTGTCACTGAGTAGACGGATATCCAATTTCATTGATCCACAATCCATAGGTAAGGCTGTACAGTGAAATAAGTATGCCCCCAATGCAATTCTAAAGTATAATATATCCAGTGTGATTTCAAATGATTTTTGTCAAATTAACAAATTGTCTTTTGTTGATTTTATATAAACAACATCCCAACCTCGTTTAGCATGATCTATTCAATTATGGCATAATTCTACTATTTGTATTAATTTGCATCACCGTCAATGACATACTTTTATTTTGAAGGCTAACCGCAAAGTCCTCTATTGTGGCTAATCCTTATTGTGGCTAGCTTCACATAGATGGGTCCGACCACCATTAATCAAATAAGAACTGTCTTATAAATTAGAGTTATTTTAGATTACACCTAGCTATATAGTTAGCTAGCTAACTATAGTTACTGAAACAGAGGTCGTTTTGCTATGTTTTTGGGGAAGAACATTGTTTGCATCCATGAGCTAGCTGGCTTTTTTTTAATGACCAGCACTGTAGGAGACAACTTTTCCAGCATCATAGCATAGGTATCGATGAATCGTTGTGACATATGAAATGAACAACGAAACAGCACAGCAAGTAAGTGAAAGAAATAGGTTTTGATTATGTTTTACTGGTAAAGGGGACATGCGTAATTGCCAACAAAATAACTTTTTGGTCAGTGTGGGGTGTGTGTGTAACCTGTATTTAACTAGGTAAGTCAGTTAAGAATGAATTCTTATTTACAATAACAGCCTACCCCAGGCCAAACCCGGACGACGCTGGGCCAATTGTGTACAGCCCTATGGGACTCCCAATCACGGCTAGATGTGATACAGCCTGGATTCGAACCAGGGACTGTAGTGACACCTCTTGCACTGAGATGCAGTGCCTTAGACCGCTGCGTCCATGTATGTGTGTTAACTATTTAACTGTACTAGAACGCTTAAAAGGCTGCTAAAATTGTAAATATAGGGCCTCCCGGGTGGCGCAGTGGTCTAGGGCTGAGACCCCCAGAGTCTCTGGGTTAGCGCCCAGGCTCTGTCGCAGCCGGCCGCGACCGGGAGGTCCGTGGGGCGACGCACAATTGGCCTGATGTTCTACCGGCTGGGGTCGTCAATCCCAGTCACAGAGCTACTGTTTCTCTAGAGTCTAAAACACACAAATGTCAGAGGTATGCTTAACACCTAGGTGTGAATTGCTGGTGGCTGAAATTAATTTGCAACACTATAAATCTAATGCTTTGTTTGATACCCTGGGCTCATCTAGAGGTAACGGGGAAGGCGAACAGCTAGACTAATGGAATTTTACATGAGCATCTACAATTCTGCCTGGGGATCAATAAAGGCCAACTTACTCCATATCATTAATATATTTAACAACTATAGTAGTTGGAATTACAACCACACATTTTAGTCATTTAGCAGACACTTCTCCAGAGTGACTTACAGGACCAATTAGGGTTCTCAGATAAACTGGAACCGTGGGTCAGTGGCTGCAATGTATCTGGCTTGATTGCCTTGCTCAAGGGCACATCGACAGATTTTTCCCCTAGTTCACTCAGGGATTTGAACCAGCAACCTTTAGTTTATTTACCCAACTCTCTTAACTGCTGGGACACCTGCCACCCTGAGGTAAATCTTTACATGGAAGTTTGGTGATTGAATCGTCTCCTTCAGTTTGTAGAGCCTGACTCTTTGGGTAAATAGCCTTTACTGTCAGGATAAATTGACCCCTCCAGGCTGATGACGTTACAGCTGTCACACTGAGTACTGCACTAAAACCTTTAGGGGCTGCTGCCGTTACATCACATGCTGCAGGAGAACGTCACATCTCTCAAGGCTGGAGTTAAAACACTGACGGCAGCATGACCCCGACAAATAAGGGGAAATGGAATGCAGTGGAGAGAAAGACATGTCTGACAAATAGCTTCTCAGAAGGCAGCAATATCAAAACAAACAGCATTTATGACCTGCTTTCATGCATGTACAGACTTGCAGGAAACAAGCACAAAAAGTGGGGTGGTGTGTACGTGGGTAATGACTTCGTGTTACTCACCTCTTGCACAGAGATCGGTAGGATCACGCGGCTGTGAGAGAGTAAAATAAAAATAAAAAAAACAAACATCAGCAAACAGAAGAAATAAACTTTCTACCAGTGTCATACAAAGAGACCAAAAACCATTCCCTTGCAGTACACCACAACTCATGCCTCAGGCAGGTTGGCATTTATTGGGAGGAATCTTGTCCTGGAGGCAGCCCTGCAGGGTGGTCACTAGCTGTCCTAGCCACAAAGTCATAACATCTAACCCCAACCACACTGCTAACCGTATGCCTTAAAATAAAACAGCTCATTTTTGTTTTATAGATTTTTTTTGTGAAGGTATAGCCAAGACTCATCCCAATAAAATGTCCACCTGCACACCTCAGCCTGACTTGGCTGAGTTCAACCAGAGCCAGGAGTGACCTCCAGTAACCCCACACATAGTGAGACTTGTCTGTTCATCATCTAGACCACTGAGCTGAACACATTCTATTAGGGAGGAACTACAATGAACTGACAATTTCTCCACACACTTGACTTCAGTTGAACATTTCGTTTGGGTGATTGTTCAGGGGGTTAAGAGATGGGCCTACACAGTGCTTTCCAATGTTCAAGCCTTTCGGGAATAGTTTACGTCCTAGCTATATCACGCAACTGTATTACCTAGGCCGATAGCTGCTTCCTCCATTTACCTCACCTCCTATAGCAGCTTCCCCCCTAAGTAAACACAGGGGCAGCATATACAGTTGAAGTCGGAAGTTTACATACACCTTAGCCATACACCTTAGCCAAATACATTTAAACTCAGTTTTTCACAATTCCCCTTTTTCCTCCAAACATAATGATGGTCATTATGGCCAAACAGTTCTATTTTTGTTTCATCAGACCAGAGGACATTTCTCCAAAAAGTATGATCTTTGTCCCAATGTGCAGTTGCAAACTGTAGTCTGGCTTTTTTATGGCGGTTTTGGAGCAGTGGCTTCTTCCTTGCTGAGCAGCCTTTCAGGTTGTCGATACAGGACTCATTTTACTGTGGATATAGATACTTTTGTACCTGTTTCCTCCAGCATCTTCACAAGGTCCTTTGCTGTTGTTCTGGGATTGATTTGGACTTTTCGCACCAAAATACGTTAATCTCTAGGAGACAGAACGTGTCTTCTTCCTGAGCGGTATGACAGCTGCGTGGTCCCATGGTGTTTATACTTGCGTACTATTGTTTGTACAAATGAACGTGGCACCTTCAGGCATTTGGATATTGCTTCCAAGGATGAACCAGACTTGTGGAGGTCTACAAAAAAAGTTTCTGAGGTCTTGGCTGATTTCTTTTGATTTTCTCATGATGTCAAGCAAAGAGGCACTGAGTTTGAAGGTAGGCCTTGAAATACATCCACAGGTACACCTCCAATTGACTCAAATGATGTCAATTAGCCTATCAGAAGCTTCTAAAGCCATGACATCATTTTCTGGAATTTCCCAAGCTGTTTAAAGGCACAGTCAACTTAGTGTATGTAAACTTCTGACCCACTGGAATTGTGATACAGTGAATGATAAGTGAAATAATCTGTCTGTTATCAATTGTTGGAAAAAAGTGACTTGTGTCATGCACAAAGTAGATGTCCTAACCGACTTGCCAAAAGTATAGTTTGTTAACAAGAAATTTGTGGAGTGGTTGAAAAATGAGTTTTAATGATTCCAACCTAAGTGTATCTAAACTTCCGACTTCAACTGTACCTTGCACAGCCTTTTCTTTCTTTAGTAAATGCCTCCATTTCTTTTTTTGTACTTTTTACCCTTTTTCCTCCCCAATTTCATGGTATCCAATTGGTAGTTACAGTCTTGTCTCATCGCTACAACTCCCGGACGGACTCGGGAGAGGCGAAGGTCGAGAGCCATGCGTCCTCCGAAACACGACCCCGCCAAACCGCACAGCTTCTTGACACACTGCTCGCTTAACCCGGAAGCCAGCTGCACCAATGTGTCGGAGGAAACCGTACAGCTGGCGACCGAAGCCACAAGGAGTCGCTAGAGCGCGATGGGACAAGGACATCCCAGCCGGCCAAACTCTCCCCAAACCCGGACGCCGCTGGACCAATTGTGCACTGCCTGGGTCTCCCGGTCTCGGCCAACAGCAACACAGCCCGGGATTGAACCCAGATCTGTAGTGACGTCTCTAGCACTGCAGGGCCTTAGACTGCTGCACCACTCGGGAGGCCACATAGCTCCATTTCCATCTATAGTATAGGGCAACTCCACGGTAACAGTGGAATGAAGTGATGCTGAGACTCACATTATTCACTTTGAAAATGTCAAACAAAAACCAATGATTGCAAAGTTAAACCATACAACTCTATGTACAAGGACTACTTCTAACAATTTCCAGAGACATTTTCACAAAAACACATTTTCTTGAAGAACAGTGCATATGCAAAGTTGATTAACAGAATGACAGGTTTGTGCTGTTTGTGCCGTCATTCTGTTACCAAGCATTGTATCTGTACTCTTCTTCTACTAATGTGTTTATGTAACATTTTTACTGGAAATTGTTTAAAGTTGTCCTTTTGCATAGAGTTGTATAGTTTGTTTAGCTTTGCTATCATTGGTTTTTGTTTGGCATACATTTAAAAGTGAAAAATCTGAGTCTCAGCATCACGCTGTTATCGTGGAATTGCCCATAGACTTAGTATGCCTCCTTCACACTGAAGGCCCTGAGCACCTGGACAGCCAGCCAGCAAACCCCAGACAAACACACTAATAATCCCACCAATCCACTGAATGAGACAGTAGAGATGGGATCCACCCACAGAGAGAGAGAGATGGAGACCCATCTATTCTAGTCTGGGTTCCAAGGTCCAGGAGAGGCCTAGTTTTGCCAGGTGTAACAACAGTTCTCTCAGGTGTAACTACAGAACAGCAACAGCCTGTCACAGTGTGGGTCAGGACTCTGGAGGGAAGGCATGGGGGAGTCATGATGGCAGAGCACAGGCACCCTTAGTGAGGTCAGAAACAAAACGGATGCATCCGGTTTTCAGGGGAAATGGAAAGAGAGCCTGTGACACGACTTCACTTTTGGATGTTAACAAGGTGACACTCCAACTTAACTCCTCCTCCGCATTTACTGGATTGAACAGACAGCAGAAACCATTCCCATAGTTTCCTTTCCTGATGGGATTGCAAAAATAAAAGACAAAAATATGTGTCAAACATATTTTTCAGTGGCAATTGACGAGACGATAACTGCCTAGACCAAGAAAAAAAAAACTAAATGAAAATATTTATATTTCTGTTGACGAAAACAAGACAAGACTAAATTCTCTGTGACTCAAATCTGACTAGTAAATGGACTGGACAATAGTTTTTGGAGAGATTGAACCGTTCTCTAATCTGGCGGCAACACATCACTGATGCAAGTAAGGCACATGCTCCCAGTAGAAAAAAAAAAGGGGAAACGATAGGACCCACTTTACTTATCGTGTCGATTCAAACAAGACAGAATGCAACGTTTACACGGTAGAAGACAAGCAATGTTAACATATGTTTCTCGTGCCAATAAAGCCACTCGAATTGAATTGACAGCTTTTGCACCCACAAATTGACGGGGGGAAAAAATCTGACCCGGCGCCAGAACGAACCAGTTGCATTTTGATTTCCATAGGCGTGCCTGTTTTTTTCACCTGGATCTCCTATGTGTGCACGCGCTTGCTTGCATTTTTTTTTAAATGGGTGTAACAGTAGCCTAAAGAGCAAAGGCAGCTCATGAGTTGCTAGTTTGGGGAAGCTTACAATTTATCCTACCAATTCTCCCGATCTGCGTGCAAATTAAGAATTTTTATATGGATATTTTCATGGAACAGTTTTCTTTTCTCATAATCATGGTCACGTGGCTAATCATACAAATCTCATACAAATCATACAAGTAAAATGCTAAAAATCTAAAAGTAAAAATTAAACTATGGAGAAAGCACTCCTCTCTGCGGTCACTGTGGTCCATTGGAAGTGAGCGCATAGAACTCCAAGATATGCCTACTACTGCATTGGCCTATAGGCTATACCTTCCATTGTCAGCTAAGTAAAATACATGGGCCGAAAAATAAAAAGAGCAGAAAATATCCTGATAAATTCAGGTTATTTCAAATCACATTCATCTCTCTTCTCCGCCTGCCAGTCTGCCTCCCTTTCTATCGGTCTCGACTTGAGCTATTACTAGTGTAGTTCAACATTGTAACACATCACAGGGTCCGGCCAGAAGCTGTCGCTAACGAATTTGCAACATTGTATCAACTAGCCTATTCTGGGCCCTCAGTTTCCTGCGCCAGTGAGCTCCGGACAGAAAGCAGTTTTTTTCATGCCGTTTCCACTGGATATATGGGATCATCAGATCATGATATTTTTGCATCTCCTCCTCATGGACTGCACCCAATTTGCCAGTTCTTGCTGTGAGATTTTACCCCACTATTCCACCAAGGCACCTGCAAGTTCCCAGACATTTCTGGGGGGAATGGTCCTAGCCCTCACCCTCCGATCCAACAGGTCCCAGACGTGCTCAATGGGATTGAGATCCGGGCTCTTCGCTGGCCATGGCAGAACACTGACATTCCTGTCTTGCAGGAAATCACACACAGAACGAGCAGTATGGCTGGTGGCATTGTCATGCTGAAGGGTCATGTCAGGATGAGCCTGCAGGAAGGGTACCACATGAGGGAGGGTGTCTTCCCTGTAACGCACAGCGTTGAGATTGCCTGCAATAAGAACAAGCTCAGTCCGATGATGCTGTGTGTGACACACTGCCCCAGACCATGACGGACCCCTCCATCTTCAAATCGACCCTGCTCCAGAGTACAGGCCTCGGTGTAACGCTCATTCCTTCGACGATAAACGTGAATCCGACCATCACCCCTGGTGAGACAAAACCGCGACTCGTCAGTGAAGAGCACTTTTTGCCAGTCCTGTCTGGTCCACCGACGGTGGGTTTGTGCCCATAGGCGACATTGTTGCCGGTGATGTCTGGTGAGGACCTGCCTTACAACAGGCCTACAAGCCCTCAGTTCAGCCTCTCTCAGCCTATTGCGGACAGTCTGAGCACTGATGGAGGGATTGTGCGTTCCTGGTGTAACTCGGGCAGTTGTTGTTGCCATCCTGTACCTGTCCCGCAGGTGTGATGTCAGGATGTACCGATCCTGTGCAGGTGTTGTTACATGTGGTCTGCCACTGAGAGGACGATCAGCTGTCCGTCCTGTCTTCCTATAGCGCCGTCTTAGGCGTCTCACAGTACGGACATTGCAATTTATTGCCCTGGCCACATCTGCAGTCCTCATGCCTCCTTGCAGCATGCCTAAGGCACGTTCATGCAGATGAGCATCTTTCTTTTGGTGTTTTTTAAAGTCAGTAGAAACGCCTCTTTAGTGTCCTAAGTTTTCATAACTGTGACCTTAATTGCCTACCGTCTGTACGCTGTTAGTGTCTTAACGACCATTCCACAGGTGCATGTTTATTAATGGTTTATGGTTCATTGAACAAGTGTGGGAAACAGTGTTTAAACCCTTTACAAATTAAGATCTGTGAAGTTATTTGGATTTTTACGAATTATCTTTGAAAGACAGGGTCCTGAAAAAGGGAATTTTCTTTGTTTGCTGAATTTAGTAGAATTATGCCATGCTTTTATTTTGAAGGCTAACTATACTACTAAGTCTACTATTGTGGCTAATCCTTATTGTGGCTAACTTCACATAGATGGTCCGACCACCATTAATCAAATAAAAACTGTCTTATAAATTAGGGTTATTTTAGATGATGACACCTAGCTATATAGTTAGCTAGCTAACTATATCTACTGAAACTGATGTCATTTTGCTATGTTTTTGGGGAAGAACATTGTTTGCATCCATGAGCTAGATTTTTTTTATGACCAGCACTGTAGGTGCGTGAGACAACTTTACCAGCATCATAGCATACGTATCGATGAATCGTTGTGACATTTGAAATACGAGTGATAGTGTAATCAATGTGTAATAACTGCGTAAAAAATTAATCAACGCGTTCAATTATTATGTGACGTGCAGTCATATTCAGGTCCTGAAAGGTCAACAAGCTTATCTACTGGTCATTGTTTTATTTTTTGACACGCAAAGACCCAAACGCCGTTCCATAGCAAAGACCCAAACGGTGTTCCATAGCAAAGACCCAAACGGTGTTCCATAGCAAAGACCCAAACGACGTTCCATAGCAAAGACCCAAACGACGTTCCATAGCAAAGACCCAAACGACGTTCCATAGCAAAGACCCAAACGACGTTCCATATCAAAGACCCAAAACGACGTATCTCCATATTCAAAAGACCCAAAAGCGAACGTCTCCATAGCAAAGACCAAAGGCGTTCCATAGCAAAGACCCAAACGGTCGTTCCATAATCAAAGACCCAAACGGTGTTCCATATCAAAGACCCAAACGGTGTTCCATATCAAAGACCCAAACGGTGTTCCATATCAAAGACCCAAACGGTGTTCCATAGCAAAGACCCAAACAACGTTCCATAGCAAAGACCCAAACAACGTTCCATAGCAAAGACCCAAAACGACGTTCCATAGCAAAGACCCAAACGACGTTCCATAGCAAAGACCCAAACGGTGTTCCATAGCAAAGACCCAAACGGTGTTCCATATAAATCCTGGTTGAGAATGAAATGACTGAACAAATTAAATAGGTTTTGATATTGTTTTACTGTTAATGGGGGACATACTTAAATGGCCCAAAAACCTTTTTGGTCAGTGTGGTGTGTGTGTGTAACCTTTATTTAACTAGGCAAGTCAGTTAAGAACAAATTCTTATTTACAATGACGACCTACCCTGGCCAAACCCAGACGACACTGGGCCAATTGTGCGCTGCCCTATGGGCCTCCCAATCACAGCCGGATGTGATACAGCCTGGAATCGAACCAGGGACTGTAGTGACGCCTCTTGCACTGAGATGCCGTGCCTTAGACCGCTGCGTCCATGTGTGTTTGTTAACTATTTAACTGTACTAGAATGCTTAAAAGGAGGCAAACATTTTAAATATCAGTTATCGTTATTGTTCTTTTTGGGCAAGGAAAATATCGGATATTGGTATCGGCCAAAAATGTTATATAGGTGTATCACTAACAGACCACTACTTATGACAGAACTTTGATTACAATATAGTTAGAGTATGTCAAGCGGCAGACTCCGACGACTTAGTTGATTTTTGCGACCCTTTGACTTGGCTGTGGGAGTAAAATATTGAATTGGTCGCATCAATACCAGCTAAACATTCATTACATGGTCCTCACTTAATAGTTTCAAAACATCATATGTTAGGCAGCTATAACCATCATTTGATCAAACAGTGCATTATTGGGGCGGCAGCGTAGCCTAGTGGTTAGAGCGTTGGACTAGTAACCGAAAGGTTGCAAGATCGAATCCCCAAGCTGACAAGGCACAAATCTGTCGTTCTGCCCCTGAACAAGGCAGGCACTATTCCTAGGCCGTCATTGAAAATAAGAATTTGTTCTTAACTGACTTGCCTGGTTAAATAAAGTTTATTTTTATTATCCTCACTATTCTTTTATTCGCTGGGGACTGCTGCTGTGATGAGCAAGCCCCTCTCCCTCAATGTCCACTCTGGGAGAGAGAAAAAAGGATTCTGATTATATAACATTTCAAAATTCAATTGCGGGAAATGCATAACTTTGGAAGCAACTACTGTTGTGCTCAGCTTTGTGTGGGTATATCTTTTTTTCATCTCTTAATAGTGAGGTCAATTAGCCCAAAAATAAATTAGCCTATGATATTAGTAGACATAAAAGGTGTGTTCGTAAATTCACTCTGGCTATCTACTCCAATTTCGGAGCACTCATTTAAGTGTGCCAGAGCGCAGAATAACTGATGAATTTACGAACGCACAACACCTGTTGAATATTGCCGGTGTCAGTGAACCTTGGCGAAAAAACATATTTAAATTGTTGCCAGCAGCACAGGTACAGTCACTAATGCGCTAGATAACACGAGAACAGCCTAACCTGCTCTGCTAGTGCAAGTAAAATGGTCAGAGTGAGGTCTTCTCTCATTTGTGTCTGCAAATAGCTAGCATGCTAACCAACTTTAGCCAGTTAGCTTAGATACTTCACTGCGATTGAGGTCAGAACGCTCGGATCAACCCTACTCCTCGGCCAGAGCGTCCAGTGTGTGCTCTGAACACTCAGATAGCGAAATGCTCAGAATTTCCTAACAGAATCTGACAATACTCTGAATTTACAATCAGAGCGCACTGACACACTGGAGGCAATTTCTGAACGCACCCAAAGATGTAGGTAAATTAATCTCTGTTGAACAACAAAACTCTGAAAATTCTGGTGCCCTATTTTAACAGTAAAATATAACAATAGCCTAATTGTCAACCCACAATTCATGACAATCACTGGATTAGCTAGCACATCAAAATATCTTGAATCATGCATTCCTGCTTGGACTTATTTCTTGAATAGCCTACCATTTCCGTAGTATATTACAGTCTAATGAACTGTGAATGAATTTACAAGGTGATTACAATTTTTTTCTATTGCGTGTTGCCGACCTGAAAAACTGGTGCGACCAAATCATGTACGGGTGCCACCAGATGTAAAAGTTAGTGGCACCAGTGCCACCGGGGGAAAATGTTAGTCTGGAGCCCTGTCAAGGGGTGTTCTTCTGCCTATTTGAAGAGAATCATGCAATAGGATGTTATACTTTTCTGCATGTTGGTAGGACAATGCTGTTTGTACACATGGAAGTCAGTGTTTTATGTTTACTATAGGTTAATGAGGCAAATGTGATGACTAAAATTAAAGGACATTTCATTGACTAAAACAGCCCACTGTGTCATTTTGACAATAACTAGACTAAATCATTATTCAAATAATAAATGCGACCAAGACTTAATTATATTTGTCGAAATGACTAAGACTAAGTCTAAAAAATAGCACTCATTAAACAGAGACAGGACCGCTACCATGCTCTTTAAGAAGAACAATATGAACAAGCCTCGTTCTGGGCCATAAGAGACGAGCACAACTTATCCTCTGAAAATCATTCTCTTAACTCCATATTCCAAATCCATGTAGGGGAAGCTAGTCCCGACTGGCCAACTCCCAACCAAACCCTTATGGAAAGCAGTCAAACCATGATGTATCTTTTTATTTCTCAAAAACAAACAGAATCCAAGCAGTGGCTGAAACAAATCACGATTCTGTCATAGGTGAGAGTCAATCTCGATCCTCTACAAAATTCAGAGGTTATTCAAAGTTAGTCGAGTCCAGCAGAGTAACACTCTCCAGGTTGACATTTCAGTGATAAAGAGACATGTTAAATTTACTCGGATAGTGTGCTGTGCTTTACACACCAGGTCAATTGATGAAACACACACTGCTGTGCCCACTGCAATACAACATACAGGTTCTAGATATTAGAGCAATTACAAGCCCTAGCTATGGTAACTGAATTCCCACAGACATCGCCATAAAACATGATATGGGAAAGCACAGAGCAGGCTGCATGGAAGACCTTTGGAAAATGCAAATAGATGTATTGATCTTTTAGTCATGTCCCCAGTGGTGTCACTCCTGTGTCACCTGAGGGAGTATCAGATAAACCAGCTGACTGTTCTGTCCCCACCTATAAACCTCAGAGGAAATAGGCACCGCTTTAGTTGTCTTGACAACTGATTGGGGATGTGTCCTGTGCCACCCTGAGCAAAACTACAGTACACACACAACTTGAGTCTGGGTCTGTAGGTGTATGAAGCAACTGAATTATAGACAGCCCTAAATCAAATCTGGATGACACACTTGGACAGTCATTGCACTCTTGACCAACAGGTCAGGAATGTCTTGGGCAGCTAAAGATGCACATATTAACATTTTTTAAACAGCATTGAGCAATACAGGGTGGAGGGGGGATTTATTGGCATTGTACTTAAGGTTGGAAGCTAGCTATATTTGGTTGCCATGAAAACCAGGCAGGGAAACCCGGGAAGTCAGACGGGGCTAAGCCTCTGCAAGTTGCATGTTTCGCCAGGAAAGACAGGCTGAACACAACACGGTCTAAAAATAACGGGCTAGCTAGTAGTAATTAGCTTAAGTGTCATGCATGGTGCATGTTAGCCACCCGACCTGAGCAATTACCTTACGTGCTTACTAGCTTGTGAACGATTTACATGGATACAGTAGCTAACTAACGTTAGTTAGCGTGGTAGTTTGTGTCCCGCATTACCTGCCATTTGAATTGCATGGTCTTTTCCATTGCGCATAAACATTTCACTGACAATATCTATTCTTGTCTAAACGCGAGCCCCCCGGAGGTGGAACCTTGATAATCTGTCACTCACGAGACCTACCTAAACTTATTGCACCATGTTGGCTAACTAGCTAGTTAACATCCATTCTCAATGTATAGGTGTAAAGACAAATAGTTAACTAGCTAGCTAACGGGCTTCCTCCATTAAGATTCATTCAAAGCTAGCATGCTAGAAACCTAGCTAGCTATCGCTGCTGTCTAGGCCTAAACACCGGTATCATGGATCCACATCCTGATCCACCAGGACCAGAACGCTCACAATTTCCTCTCATCTTCCAGAAATACACTGACATGAGACAACAACAAATGTTATTTTAAAGTATTGCCACATCGACTCAATAAATTGCATATTAATATACGACGAAATGAGATTTCAAATACTTCAACTCACTATTCCTTGATAAGCACCATCTTCTCCTACCGGGCTGCGGCTGCGCAAGGCTGTAGACGTCATCCGAAATTATCAACAACAAATTGTTGACCGCCCACGAAAGTCGTCGATTGGTCTGAACTTTCTGAACCTTGCAAACTGTGCACCAGTGAGGTGAGGTGGGATGTAGAATGGATATGGATGGGACCATGAATACGTTTAGGTATTCTTCGTGATCAATAACATGTTCGATTGTAATATGTGTGTGATATATGGCTCTGGTTCGAACCATAACAATTTCAAGTTTTTCTGAATAATAGACTTTTCAAATGACAGTACAGGTAGAGAGTACTTTTCTAAACCTATTTCACTATCTCAATATTGATAAAGCAATTATTACATTTACATAACTAAAATCTGTAGGTGGATTTTGCTCTAAAGAACCAGGATTTCATCAGCTAAGTCCTCACCTCCAACAAGTATCATTACAAATACATCCCATTCCATCTCTTACTGATATGGCAAGCTTGTTCAAATTCTCATTATATAGTCTATAAAATTGATCACACTAGAAAAAATGTCATGTTTGAGGGTTCAGTCCTGATCAAGGAGATAAAAGTCCCGGCAGTCAGTAACATCCCTCTTACATTTACATTTACATTTAAGTCATTTAGCAGACGCTCTTATCCAGAGCGACTTACAAATTGGTGATTCAAATTATGATAGTCCAGTGGAACAACCACTTTACAATAGTGCATCTAACTCTTTTAAGGGGGGGGGGGGAGGGGGGTTAGAGGATTCTATCTATCCTAGGTATTCCTAAAGAGGTGGGTTTTCAGGTGTCTCCGGAAGGTGGTGATTGACTCGCTGACCTGGCGTCGTGAGGGAGTTTGTTCCACCATTGGGTGCCAGAGCAGCGAACAGTTTTGACTGGGTGAGCGGAACTGTACTTCCTCAGAGGTAGGGAGCGAGCAGGCCAGAGTGGATGAACGCAGTGCCCTTGTTTGGGTGTAGGGCCTGATCAGAGCCTGAAGGATCAGAGGTGCCGTTCCCCTCACAGCTCCGTAGCAAGCACCATGGTCTTGTAGCGGATGCGAGCTTCAACTGGAAGCCAGTGGAGGAGAGCGGAGGAGCGGGGTGACGTGAGAGAACTTGGGAAAGTTGAACACCAGACGGGCTGCGGCGTTCTGGATGAGTTGTAGGGGTTTAATGGCACAGGCAGGGAGCCCAGCAACAGCGAGTTGCAGTAATCCAGACGGGAGATGACAAGTGCCTGGATTAGGACCTGCGCCGCTTCTGCGTGCGCATAGTTACTCTGCGAATGTTGTAGAGCATGAACCTACAGGAACGGGTCACCGCCTTGATGTTTAGTTGAGAACGACAGGGTGTTGTCCAGGATCACGCCAAGGTCTTAGCACTTGGAGGAGACACAATGGAGTTGTCAACCGTGATGGCGAGATCATGGAACGGGCAGTCCTTCCCCGGGAAGAAGAGCAGCTCGTCTTGCGAGGTTCAGCTTGAGGTGGTGATCCGTCATCCACACTGATATGTCTGCCAGACATGCGAGATGCGATTCACCACCTGGTTATCAGAGGGGGAAAGGAGAAGATTAATTGTGTGTCGTCTGCATAGCAATGATAGGAGAGACCATGTGAGGATATGACAGAGCCAAGTGTTGGTGTATAGCGAGAATAGGAGAGGGCCTAGAACAGAGCCCTGGGGACCACCAGTGGTAGAGCACGTGGTGCGAGAGCAGATTCTCGCCCACGCCACCTGGTAGGAGCGACCTGCAGGGAGACGCAATCCAAGCGTGGACCTTGCCGGAGATGCCAGCTGGAGAGGGTGGAGAGGAGGATCTGATGGTTCACAGTATCAAGCAGCCGAATAGGTCTAGAAGGATGAGAGCAAGAGGAGAGAGAGTTAGCTTTAGCAGTGCGGAGCGCTCCGTGACACAGAGAAGAGCAGTCTCAGTTGAAATGACTAGTCTTGAACCTGACTGATTGTGATCAAAGAGGTCATTCTGAGAGAGATAGCAGGAGAGCTGGCAAAGGACGGCACGTTCAAGAGTTTTGGAGAGAAAGAAAGAAGGGATACTGGTCTGTAGTTTGACATCGGAGGGATCGAGTGTAGTTTTTTTTCAGAAGGGGTGCAACTCTCGCTCTCTTGAAGACGGAGGGACGTAGCCAGCGGTCAAGATGAGTTGATGAGCGAGGTGAGTAAGGGAGAAGTCTCCGGAAATGGTCTGGAGAAGAGAGGAAGGGGTGGTCAAGCGGGCAGGTTGTTGGCGCCGGCCGTCACAAGACGCGAGATATTACGTGGAGAGAGGGGGAGAAAGAGGTCAAAGCACAGGGTGGGCAGTGTGAGCAGAACAGCGGTGTGTTGACTTAGCAAACAGAGGATCGGATGTCGTCGACCTTCTTTTCAAATGGTTGACGAAGTCATCCGCAGAGAGGGAGGAGGGGGAGGAGAGGGGGAGGAGTTCAGGAGGGAGGAGAAGGTGAAGAGCTTCAGGGTTAGAGGCAGATGCTTGGAATTGTTAGGTGGTAGAAATTGGCTTAGCAGCAGAGACAGAAGAGAGAATGAGAGAGGAGTGAAAGATGCAGGTCGCAGGAGGCGAGTTTTCCTCCATTTCGCTCGGCTGCCCGAGCCCTTTCTGTGAGCTGCAATGAGTCGTCGAGCCACGAGCAGGAGGGAGGACGAGCCGGCTGGAGATAGGGACATAGAGAGTAAAGGAATGCAGAAGGTGAAGAGATGGAGGGTGAAGAGCAGATCAGGAGATAGTTGGAGAAGAGTTGAGCAGAGGAAGAGATGATAGGATGAAGAGGAGAGAGTAGCGGGGGAGAGAGAGCGAAGGTTGGGACGGCGCGATACCATCGATAGGGGCAGTGGGAAGTGTGGATGAGAGAGAGGAGAAAGGATACAAGGTAGTGGTCGGAGACTTGGAGGGAGTTGCATGAGATTAGTGGAAGAACAGCATCTAGTAAAGATGAGGTCAAGCGTATGCCTGCGTTGTGAGTAGGGGGGGAGGTGAGAGGTGAGGTCAAAAGAGGAGAGGAGGAAAGAGAGGCAGAGAGGAAGATCAAAGGTAGACGTGGGGAGGTTAAAAGTCACCAGAACTGTGAGAGGTAGCCATCCTCAGGAAAGGAACTTATCAGGGCGTCAAGCTCATTGATGAACTCTCCAAGGGAACTGGAGGGCGATAAATGATAAGGATGTTAACGCTTGAAAGGGCTGGTAACTGTGACAGCATGGAATCAAAGGAGCGATAGACAGATTGGGTCAGGGAGAAAGAGAAATTCCACTTGGAGAGATGAGGATCCCCCCCCCAGTGCACGACCCGTGACCAGAAGCTTCTCTGGGTGTGCGAGAACACGTGGGCAGACGAGCGAGAGAGCAGTAGGATAGCAGTGTTATGCCATTGGTAATCCATGTTTCCGTCCGTGCCCGAATGAGAGGGCTGGAGGGAAGCATAGGCTGAGATGAACTCTGCCTTGTTAGCGCACGCAGAGTCGAAGTCCAGAGGGCTGCCTGAGACCTGGAATCCACAGGTCGTGCGCCTGGTACACAGGTTAGTAGTGAACACGGGCCACGCTGGTGTGAGCGTTTGTATGGTCTGATGAGAGAAGAAGAGACAGGGAGTAGACAGCCATATGTTGACAGGCTACAAGAAGAGGCCGTACGCTAATGCAAAGGAGATTGGAATGACAAGTGGACTACACGTCTCGAATGTTCAGAAAGTTAAGCTTACGTTGCAAAAAATCTTATTGACTAAAATGATATAGTACTGCTGGCTGGTGAAATAGGCTAGCTAGCAGTGGCTGCGTTGTTGACTTTGTTTGAAAGTGTAGCTGGCTAGGTAACCTCGACAATTACTCTAGACTACACAATTATCTTGGATACAAAGACGGCTATGTAGCCAGCTAAGATCAAACAAATCAAACTGTTGTACTGTAATGAAATGAAATGTAATACTACCTGTGGAGCGAAGCGGAATGCAACTACTCGCTCCAACCCAGAAGTGCGTATCGTAGAGGGAGAGGCAATAGAAGTGTTGTTTCTTGTATTATTGTCTTTTGTGTCTTTAGAGGACTGCTTCACCTTAATGTCCCCTTTCCCTTTTCTTCTGTCCTTATTTTGTCCCACTTTGTCCCTTCTTTGTCCCTTCTTCTCTTCTGCCAACTAGACACTCCTTGTTAGCTAGCTAGCTTCTTCCAGGAATGTCCCTAGCAACTGCCTAGCAACAGGTAAACAACTTAGCTAGCTAAGAAAACGGTATAATTTTATGAAAAATTGTTACTTTTTCAAAAGCCTTTCTTATTTGTTAGCTGCTTGTTTGGTCTCCTATTCAGTTTGCAGTTTTCTTTTGATTTTTTTCGATGTACTTTACTCTAAAAAAAAACATTACATTTACTCTTCATAAACCATTACAAGCTGACAAGAGAGTAAACCTTCTTTATTTAGATTATTTTACTGGGAAAGAGCTGAGATGCATGTTTAAAGCTGCTATATGTAACTCTTCGGGCAACCGACCAAATTCACATAGAAATGGAAGTTATAGATCTGTCATTCATTGAAAGCAAGTCTAAGAAGCTGTATATGTTCTATGTGAGCTATTTCTATGCTCCCTGGTTTTACATCTTTTACTTACAGTTTTGTATACCATTTTCAAACAGCTGGAAATACAATCTTTTTGGTTATGGAAAAGATATCTCACAGCAGTTTAGATGGTACAATGATTCTCTACACTATACATCTCTACACTAAACTAAAATTTGCAGAACTATTAGAATTTTAGCAACCAGGAAATGGCGGAGTGATTTCTGCATAGTTTATCTTTAACTAGGGTCCACTGGTGCAAAAAGTGTGTTTTAAAAAGACATTGAAACATTGAATAGCAATATATTTCATGCTTTCAGACTGACACTTAATTTACATAGAAATCGTGTCATGTGCCTTTTCAAAACTTCAATAAAAATATTAAATGTTTTTATTTATTTTTGTGCACTGTTTGCTTCTTAATATATAAAAACACGTAATACTGATTACAAAGCACAGGATTTAATTTACAAAACAACAATAATAACAGTTAGGATCCTTGGTAATATCAATTCACAATAATTATATTCAAATAAATCATAATTAAAACAATTCCATGTAGCATTTTATTGACTTTCGCAAACAGCGAGCGTTTTAGGTAAAAAATAGAAACACCATATTGGTATTTTCAGTCATTCTAACAGTCTGCCTGTATCAAAGTGTCTTTACAGTGTAGGAGGAGGCAAGGGGACTACATGTCAGTGAGGAATCTCAGGCAGATTTCAACCCAGAGTTATACAGAGTCCAGTCTGTCCCCCTCTGTCCTTCAGGGTGACTGCACTCTTCTCCTTTATGACCTGTCCCTGCTCTGTCCTTCCTTTCCTCTCCACTAGGGGGCAGTCAGTCACTGCAAAGTGTCCCATTCCCACTTTCTATTTAACTTATGCAAATCGGAACTTCAGTTTTGGTGGTCCCCATTTGGCCTTCTTGCTAGTGTAATTCAGTCCCTTTCATAGCACACAGCCCAGCTAGTATAAGCCACTAGAAGAGCCTCGGAGTCAGGAGCAGATCTCTAACCATTAAGAGTCTCTAACCCCTCTCAGCATTTAGAGGAGGGGAAGAACTTCCCAGGCGAGGGGAACTTGAAGCCTTTTCCCGAGGGCAGTCTGACGGGGTGTGGGGGTGCTCCGGGACTACCTCCCAAAAAGGAGTCAGTAGCAGTATGAGGAGGAAGCACCACTGGCGGTTTTGAAACCAGCTTTTTGTGTCCGTCAGGTGGGTTGGTAGGGCTCTGGGGCCCCTCAGTGTCCTGGTTCTGGTTGGTGGATCCATGTCTTGGAGAGAGGTGAAGGAGCCCCCGGACATCTTTCTGGACCGTGCTCCTCTTCTTCCCACCACCTCGGAGCACCCTGCCTGGGCCGGGAACCTCCTGCCTCTGGGTGGCGTTGGACCAGAAGGTCTTCAGGTTGTGGATGGCCTGTACCCTCTCGTCCACAAGGCCTGCCCGTTTCAACCGGCCCAGGTCTGGGGTTTCGGCCGGGCTGGAGCGGGCAGAAGTGGAACCTGTGGAGGAGAAAGAGAGGGCAGGGGAAGGGGCCAGGGAGAGGACTGGGGATGCAGCCAAGGATGGGAAGCTGCCGACTGGGGATGGGTGGCCTGAGCTAGGGGAGATGGAGATGCTATTGGGGGAGTGTGAGATGTGGGGGGTGTAAGGGGAGCTGGGATATTTAAGTCTGAGCTGCGCATGGATGTGGGGGTCTGGGGTTCTGGAGGGCGAGGGGTTGGGGTGAGAGAAAGAGAGGGAGGGAGAGCGGGAGGATAGGGTCGGGCTGTTGTAGCCGGAGCTGATCTTCTGTAAGGATGAGGAACGAGAGGGTGGTTTGGACCTGGTGGAGAGAAGGGGCGTGGAGAGGGGTGAGAGGGGGGAAGGGAGTGGTGAGAGAGGTGAAGCCCGGGCCTGTAGGCTGGCTCTACTACTGGGTCTGCTGAAAGCGCTGGTCTCAGACGAACGGAAGCCCAAACCCCCTGTGGTGGGGGTCAGGCGGGCTGAGGTGCAGGAGGGTCTACGTTCTGGTCCCCTTAACCCCTCCTCTCCTCCTCCGTTGCCTGCCCTTCCTGTCCTCCCCCTCTGGAGGCTCTCCACAGCCTGCATGTGGCTTTGGGTCTCTGACAGGATCCTGCTGGCCAGCTCCTGGGGGTCCAGAGGGGTGGGGGGAGGCTTGTCTTCCTGGGACTTGACGGTGCTGTCTGTCTCTGTACTGGACTGGTCAGACTCAGAGAGCACCGCCTCTGTACTGACCATCTGACCTTTAGACACGGTCTGAGAGCTGGTGAGGAGAGGGGGGAGAGATGGTTAATTTGATGTGACAAATAGGTAAAGAGGCAAACAGTTGAAGCAAACAGTTAAAAAGCAACAACTTACCCCTGGGACTTAGCGTGTGTGTTAGGGCTGGGGGGTATGGCCAGGGGCGGCAGGGGGACTTTGAGCGGTGAGGTGGGAGTGCTGACACTCCCCTTGGAGGAGACTGAGACGGGGTACCCTCTCCCCACCACGCCTCCCCTTCCCGCTCCTCTAAGGTGTCTGTATCCCCCAGGGAGGGGTAAGGTGTCACACTCCCTCCCCCCTCCTCCCCCCAGAGGTTCACTGCTGATGATGGAGAAGCCTTCATACTCCTCCTGTTCCTCCCCCTCTGTCCCTCCTCTGTGATTTGTCAATCTGTTTCTCGACATGCCTCCTGTGTGTCGGTGCGAGGCGAATAACCCCGCTCCTCCGCGATGCCGCTCCAGCTCCTGCTGCCGTGAGCGCTGGCTGATGACATCACTTCCTGCGGGTTCGGGGCGGGACAGGAAGCTGAGAGAGGAGGTGAGTGAGCTGAGGCTGTAGAGGGAGATGGCGTCACAGGAGAGACCGTCTGCGCCGCCAAGTGGGGGGGAGAAGGGAGGCTGGGGAAGGTTGAGGGGGAGGGAGTGGGAGGCACACTGGGAGGAGGAGAGAGACTCAAGAGAGGAAGAGCTGTCCAGGCTGAGGCGTTTGGGCAGCTCCGTAGAGTCTGCAGGGAGAGAGGACAAGATGGACAGGTGAGACAGAGGTAAGATGAAATGGTGAAACACAATGCAAGTATAGGAATGTTTCACTTGAAGTCTGGATGCCAGACTATGTAACTAACATACATAACAATGTAGAGTTAAAAGAGAGGGCTTGGAGACTCTTACCAAACAGTGCTAGTAGAGACTGCAGAGCAAAGTGCATGGTCCGTCTGATAGCCTGTTTACCAGTCTTCAATAGCACCTCCTCCTGTCCTGCCTCACACAGGTCAAAACCTGGAGGGAAACAGAGAAGTGAAAATAATGACACACCAAACATCTAGGCTTTAGCTCAATGGGCTAACACAGTCTTGTGACATAAAGGAGACCTGGGTTCAAAACCTAGTCGGTCACCCACACTGGCTGTCTAAAAATGAGAAGGGAAAAGCCTCTGCTATTATATATATCCAACTCTCAGTACAGTGATGACTGACTCACCCAGCGCAGCCAGGAACTCATGACAACCAGGAAGTCTCCACAGCTGGACACTAATGGACACCTGGATGGGAGCCAATGAGAACTCCAGCTCCTTGTCACATGACTGCTGCTGAAACAATACCTGGTGAAGCTGGAGACCGGGAGAGGTAAGTTATCACAGCATATTATCACACTATAATTTCTGCCCTGCCCCCCTTTTGTCTCAGTATGAGTTTCTCATGCTAGAAAGCTACAACACACAACTTACCATTCCCACCATATATTTAACAGCCTTCAAGTGGTGGGTAAGAGGGAGAGAGCGAGAGAGGACTTAAACTGTTAGGAACAGAACATTAGAAAGCAACAGGCCTAGTTAATGAACACCATGCAGGGACTACCACTGTTTATCAGCCATAAAAATGACTCAGGTTATGATGATATTGACCCCATGCAAATATTGCCAGGCTCATCACTATGTATATTCAAATAAAGCATACAGCATGCAAATGAATCAGTGTGCATTGAGGCCTACCTTGTTGATGAGCTGGTCTCCAGTCTCAGCAGCAGTGACCAGTTTACAGAGAGCCTGGAAGGCTGCATGAGGCAGACCTGGACGACAGAGAGCATTGACTGACTGATTACCATGTTGGATCTAGAGTATGGTGCTGTGCTGACAGTCTGATTGGTTAATTGATTGATTCACTCCTAAATTGATAGGTTACCTAGTAGTGACTGCAGGGTGGTGCTGCAGAGCTGCAGCCGATCTCCAGGGTCAGCCGTAGGGAAGAAGACAGCAGCGGGGAGACCACTGCCGGTACCGGAACAGTCTAACCGGAACCCCACAGCTGACAGCAGGGCCTGCCATCCCGGGACCCCACCAACCTGGGTTCATATAAAACAGTTATTCATTATGATTACATAGAATAACTAAGTAATGAGGAACAGCAAATACCTTAAGACATTTGACTGAAGTAAAGATGCAGAGCACACACACACATATGAAAACACACACCTTATTCTCCACGCTCTGCTGCGAGGTGTACATAGCGTTACTCTGATGACTCTGTATACGCTGGAGAGACTTCTCAACCTGAGGGATGGAGGGAAAGAAATCACATTATTTGGCAAGGCTCTTTAAAGTCTCTTGAATAGACATAGGCAATATGGCAAATGTTGTGTTAACAGGTGATGTTGTGCATGTGTGTTACCAGGTGATGTTGTGCATGTTTGTTAACAGGTGATGTTGTGCATGTTTGTTAACAGGTGATGTTGTGCATGTTTGTTACCAGGTGATGTTGTGCATGTTTGTTACCAGGTGATGTTGTGCATGTTTGTTACCAGGTGATGTTGTGCATGTTTTGTTGACAGTGATGTTGGTGCATGTTTGTTAACAGTCAGGTGATGTTTGTGCATGTTTGTTACGAAGTGTGATGTTTGTTACATGTTGTTTTACGGAAGGTGATGTTGTGCTGTTTGTTACGAGGTGATGTTGTGCATGTTTGTTACCGAGGTGATGTTTGTGCATGTTTGTTACGAGGTGATGTTGTGCTGTGTACCATGTTGTTGTTTACGGAGTGATGTTGTGCATGTTTGTTACGAGGTGATGTTGTGCTGTTGATAGAGGTGATGTTGTGCATGTTTGTTCCAGGTGATGTTGTGCATGTTGTTACAGTGATGTTGTGCATGTTGTTACCAGGTGATGTTGTGCATGTTTGTTACGAGGTGATGTTGTGCATGTTTGTTAGAGGTGATGGTTGTGCATGTTTGTTACCAGGTGATGTTGTGCATGTTTTGTACGAGTGTTGAAATGTTGTGCATGTTTGTTACAGGTGAGTTGTGCATGTTGTTACGAGGTGATGTTTGTGCATTGTTGTGTTATGAGGTGATGTTGTGCATGTTTGTTACAGGTGATGTTGTGCATGTTGTACCGGTGATGTGTGTGTGGCATGTTTGTTACCAGGTGATGTTGTGCAATGTTTGTTTACCAGGTGATGTTGTTGCATGTTGTTTACCAGGTGATGTGTGCATGTTTGTTACCAGGTGATGTTGTTTGCCATGTTGTGGTTAAAGGTGATGTTGGCTGTTTGTTACAGATGCAGTATGAACTTCTCAGGGCATCTGCTAGCTCTCTCAGGATATTGGAGGATCTCTGCCAGGCCTGGCCAATCAAGACGATGGGCTGTTCAGCTTCACATCACAGCCAATCAACATGAAGCCTGAGAGAAACAGGAAGGGAGTGAAATCTCGTCAATCAATCAATGTATTATAAAGCTTTTTACATCAGCGATGTAATGTGTGATCATGCGTGTATACCATACTAACTTGTTCAGTTAGACGGGTGTGAGAGAGTGTGTGTGTGTGGTGTGTGTACTAACCGCCAGTTAGAAGGCTGTGTGTGTGTGTGTGTACTAAGCGCCAGTTAGAAGGCTGTGTGTGTGTGTGTACTAAGCCGCCCAGTTAGAAGGCTGTGTGTGTGTGTGGTGTGTTGACTAACCCGCCCAGTTAGAAGGCTGTGTGTGTGTTGTGTGTGTGTTAAGCGCCTAGTTAGAAGGCTGTGGAGTGTGGTGTGACTAGCGCCAGTTAGAAGGCTGTGTGAGTGTGTGTGTACTAAGCCGCCAGTTAGAAGGCTGTGTGAGTGTGTGTGTGATAAGCCGCCAGTTAGAAGGCTGTGTGAGTGTGTGTGTACTAAGCCGCCAGTTAGAAGGCTGTGTGTGTGGTGTGTGTACTAACCCGCCCAGTTAGAAGGCTGTGTGGATGTGTGTGTACTACGCCGCCCAGTTGAAGGGCTGTGTGAGTGTGTGTGTACTAACCGCCAGTTAGAAGGCTGTGTGGTGTGTATCACGCCGCCCAGTTAGAAGGCTGTGTGAGTGTGTGTGTACTAACCGCCCAGTTGAAAGCGTGGTGAGTGGGTGTGTGTGTGTGTGTGTACTAACCAGCCAGTTAGAAGGCTGTGTGTGTGTGTGTGTTGTACTAAGCCGCCCAGGTTAGAAAGGGTGTGTGTGGGTGTGTAATACCGCCCAGTTAGAAGGCTGTGAGTGGGTGTGTGTGTGTGTGTGTATGTCTAACTAGCCCAGTTAGAAGGCTGTGTGTGTGTGTGTGGTACTAAGCCGCCCATTAGAAGGCTGTGTGAGTGTGTTGTGTACTAAGCCGCCAGTTAGAAGGCTGTGTGTGTGTGTGTGTGTATAACCCGCCCAGTTAGAAGGCTGTGTGTTGTGTGGTGTGTGTGTGTACTAACCCGCCCAGAATGTAGAAGGCTGGTGTGAGTGTGTGTGTACTAAGCCGCCCAGTTAGAAGGCTGTGGTGGTGTGTGTGTACTCACCTGCGCCAGTTAGAAGGCTGTGTGTGTGTGTGTGTGTGTACTAAGCCGCCAGTTAGAAGGCTGTGGTGGTGTGGTGTGTACTAACCGCTCAGTTAGAAGGCCTGTGTGTGTGTGTGTGTACTAAGCGCCCAGTTAGAAGGCGTGTGGTGTGTGTGTACCTAACCTTAGTGGGTATTTCCCGCCAGTTAGAAGGCTGTGTGTGTGTGTGTGTGGTACTAAGCCGCCAGTTAGAAGGCTGTGTGTGTGTGTGTGTACTAGCCGCCGTTGAGGCTGTGTGAGTGTGTGTGACTAACCCCCAGTTAGAGCTGTGTGTGTGTGTGTGTTACTAACCCGCCCATTAGAAGGCCTGGTGTGTGTGTGTGTGTACTAAGCGCCGCGTTAGAAGGCTGTGTGAGATGTGTGTTATAACGCTCAGTTGAAGGTGGGTGAGTGTGTGTTACTAACCAGCCAGTTAGAAGGCTGTGTGTGTGTGTGTGTGTCCTAACGTGCCCAGTTAAGGGGTGTGTGCTGTACAAACCCGCCCAGGTTAGAAGGCTGTGTGAGTGGGTGTGTGTGTGTACAAACCCGCCAGTTAGAAGGCTGTGTGATTGGGTGTGTGTGTGTGTGTGTGTGTACTAACCCCCAGTTAGAAGGCTGTGTGAGTGGGTGGTGTGTGTGTGTGTGTGTGTTACTTAAGCAGGCCAGTAGTAGGGGGTGTGTGTGTTACTAACCCCCCAGTTAAATGCTGATGTAGTGGGTGGTGTGTGGTGTGTGGTGTGTGTGTGTGTGTGTACTGTAGCGCCACTAAAGGTGGTTACGACCGCCAGTTAGAAGGCGGTGAGTGGTGTGTGTGGTGTGGTGTGGTGTGGCAACCAGCCAGTTGAATGGTGTGTGAGTGGGTGTGTGTGTGTGTGATGTGTGTGTGTGTGTGTGGTGTAATAACCAGTCCCCAGTTAGAAGGTTGTTGGAGTGGTGGTTGGGTGTGTGTGTCTAAACCGCCAGTTAGAAGGGTGTGAGAAGTGTGTGCTGCTCTGTAGAGTCTTCATGGCCTCAGAGAGAGCTGCACTGGCCTTGGTCCCGTTCAGCAGTGCCGTGTAGAAGCTGTGCGTGAACACCTTGGATGCTGCCATGGGAACGGGCCACAGCGACACACACACACACTGCACCCCCGCTGTCAGGAAGGCACGGGACAGACCCACCACACCGTCTGAGGTCACTCTGCTGACACACTCCTGGTACGACCTGAGAGGAGAGATAACAAGATAATAAACTTAGACATACAGTTTTAAACAAACTAAACGGCTTGATTGAACATTTGGCGTGTGTGTGTGTGTGTGTGTGTGTGTGTGTGTGTGTGTGTGTGTGTGTGTGTGTCTTACCCCAGCACCACCAGTTTCACAGGCAGTCTCAGGTCCAGTATGTCGGCCGCAGTGAGCAGAAAGTCCTGTAGCGGTGGACTGTCACACACACTCTCTGCGTCACACACACTCTCTGTGTCACACACACTCTCTGTGTCACACACACTTCCTCTGTCCTCAGTCCTCTCCTCCAGTAGCTCTGTACTTGCTCCCACATCCCCACTCTCGTGTAATAGTGATCCCCCACACGGTGCACTCTCCTTGGGCCGTGTTTCTGAGCCCACCCCTGGATCCTGGCTGGGGGAGAGAACCAGGGCCGCCAGCTTCCAGGAGACATGAGTAGCAAAGTGAACACACTCTGCCTGGCTCATGGCTGCTAGCACACGCTCCTAGAGAAGAGAAGTGAGGAGAATGTTGTCTGATTGTGCGTCTCAATAAGTTACAGTGGGAGCAAAACACACACTTTTTTTTGTGTACCTTGGTGGCCTGTGTACCAGTGAGGGGCTGGCAACCCAGCAGTTCCCCCAGGCGGAGGGCCTCGTCGTGGGCAGAAGGCAGCGGCCCCCACAGCCAACGCTCCATCACCCTGGAGGGCAGGCGTGGAGCCCCCACTACTGCGGTCATAGAACCCCCACCGCTGTAGAGGAAAGGAGCTCTGTGACGAGGGTGGGACTGGGGGAGAGAGGAGGAAGTGTGTTTAAATGATCAGCCAGTCAAACACAGTCAATGACAAACATGGTTAATACTGTATGCCATCAGTATATTCAATTGTGCAGGTTGTGCTGTTGTATTGTATAGTGTGTCTCTGTGGGGGGTATTTGAGTGTCTCTGTGTGTGTGTGTGTGTGTGTGTGTATTTGAGTGTGTGTGTGCTATACACCCACCTTGGCTGCAGCCCCCAGGCTCCCTATAGATGGGACAGCTAGAAGGTTGAACCTCTCATACAGGTACTCATTAGAAGAGCTACCTTTGAGCAGAGCGAAGGGAACCAGGTACAGCTCTCCCTCTAACACCAACACCAACTGTCTGTGTCTGCCAACTGCACCACTGCCAGGCATCAGCACCTAGAAAGAGAGGGGCAGAGAGAGAGAGAGGGAGGGTGAAATAATGAGTAGACAGATAGATGTAATTCGATCTCTATCAAATGGTAAAATTAGTGTCGTTAGGTTAAACACACCCACACTCTCTTACCTCCTCCATAGGTGCAATGAGCAGGTGGTGAAGGGCTCGTAGGGGGGGTTTGGTGAGGGGGGCGGGTCTACAGAGTAGAGAGGAGGTCTCTCTCACTGGAGACACTGTAGAACTGACCAGACTGGACAAACTCTGACCACTTCTGTAGAAATACAGAAATTATGCTTGTGGTTTAACAACTGGTGCTGTCTACACCAGTAGATATTGCATAGGAACATACAGAATGACACTCTCCATATAAAATAGACTTTATTTTAATTGAAATGTTCAAATATGGTGACATTTCAGTCAACATTGACTCTCTGCAGAACACACACCTGCTGAAGACGTTGTTTCTGGACACCTGACTGTGTAGGAAGTCAGTGGGGTCGCTGGCTGAGGTCAGTCGTTCCTCAAACTGTTGTTTAACAGATCACCTGTGCATTGCTCGCGTCTCACTGCTGGTAAGCACACACACACACACACACACACACACACACACACACACACACACACACACACACACACACACACAACACACACACAACACACACACACACAACACACACACACACACACACAGTATAGTGTTGCTGGCTGGGGGCAACAGTAACTGCTGGAGAACTCATTACTCCCTCACTAGCTTTAAGTACCAGCTGTCAGAAGCAATACTGGGAATATTGAAGACTCATGTTAAAAGGACACCAGCTTTCATATGTTTCTCATGTTCTGAGCAAGGAACTGAAACGTTAGCTTTCTTACATGGCACATATTGCACTTTTACTTTCTTCTCCAACACTTTGTTTTTGCATTATTTAAACCAAATTTAACATGTTTCATTATTTATTTGAGGCTAAATTGATTTTATTGATGTATTATATTAAGTTAAAATAAGTGTTCATTCAGTATTGTTGTAATTGTCATTATTACAAATAAATAAAAAAAATCGTCCGATTAATCGGTATCTGCTTTTTTTGGTCCTCCAATAATCGGTATCGGTGTCGGCGTTGAAAAATCATAATTGGTCGACCTCTAGTGTGTGTGTGTGAGTGTACAGTGTGTGTGTGTGTGTGAGAAAGAGAGAGGCTGTGAGCTCCCATTATCACTTGGAAGGGTGAAATATGTCACCTCTGAATATCCCATCCATTCTACAGAGATAGAGAGGGAGCGAGGGAGGGACAGGGTCCCGAGCCAAGGGATAAAGAGACCCTACAGTCTCTCAGTGTAGCACTAAACAATCTTTTAATAAAGCAGAGACCATAACAAGTGCAAGACACACATACACACACACCTGCTGTAGTAGTTGTCAACTCCCAGAGCCTCTCTAGCTGCAGTGATGTGCTGCTCCAGAGTCTGACAGCCACTAACTCCTCCCCCCTGGATCTCTGCGGCCTGCAGCTCGGCTCCTCCCTCACCCAGGTACACCTCATGGAACTTCACTATACCTGCACACAACACAACACAGGGTTAGGGATTAGAGGTGTGTGTGTACACCTGTAGATCTGTGTGTGTATGTACCTACCTGTGCCTGGTGCCAGTAGCCAGCTGTAGAGGTACCCTGCAGCCAGAGAGAAATACAGCACCAGTGACTTCTGACTGTTGACCGTATCCAGGATGTGTTCTACGGTGACCGGGGAGTAAGGGTCAGGGGTCGGGGTATAAGGGTCAGAGGTCAGGGGTTGGTGACCTTGCTGTCGCTCCACCAGGAGGTCAGCGAACGCCCGGGTCCGACCCCGCTCTGCCACTGCTAGGGCCTCGTCATAATGACCTGGAGAGGAGAGGAGAGAGGGATGAACAGAGGGATGAGAAGAGAAAGTGAACAAGTAGAGAAAGAGTGAAAGAAAGAGATACATAGAGAAAGGGAAGGAAATGAATAACAAGAGAGATAGAACAGGAAGAAAAGTGTTACCCAGGCTGACGAGGACCCTCTGGAGAGCCTGGTATGATGATGTCTGCAGGTCGAACAGAGACAGTCTGTAGTCTGAGCTGAGTTGGGCCTCGTGACGAATCGACTCAAACAACGCAGACGCTCGGTACAGCTGGAGAGAGAGAAAGAGAATACACAGCTACATCACACACGCATTCACGCCTGAATACATACCCATGCCGCACCCCTATCACGATATACACGCAATTAGTTATTCTTTTCAATACAGGTCATCTCAAATCTCTAGAATCAGAGACTGCAGTTCCATAGTCCACCCGCATGTGTCAGCAGGACAGAAGAGAAGCTACATTCTGAAACTATGTTGATACCTGGTGCTGGGCCTCTTCCAGGTTGCTGCTGGCCCACAGTGACAGGCCCAGACGGTGACGGATCTTAGCCTCCTCCTCTCTCCTCCCACACTGCTCTGCTAGACGCAGACCTGAGAGAGAGACAGAAGAGAGAGAGAGAGAAAGACAGGGAGTCTCAAAACATCATCAAATCACCCTCTCCTCCCTCTTTCTCCAAAAACCATGTCTTCATTCACTCTCTCTCTCTCTCTCTCTCTCTCTCTCTCTCTCTCTCTCTCTCGTTGTCTCTCTCTCCTCTCACCTTCTTGCAGGTACATGACAGCCTGTGTGTAGTTCTGTAGCGCATGGTGTGTCCTCCCCAGGCTGCCGTACGCCAGTGTCTTGGCTGTGAGGTCATTATTCTGCGC
>NC_036860.1:59767854-59771629 GCF_002910315.2 Salvelinus sp. IW2-2015
AATTGCAAACAAAGGTTTCTGTACCAAATATTAAGTTCTGCTATTCTGATGTATCAAATACTTATGTCATGCAAAATGCAAATAAATTACTTAAAAATCATACAATGTGATTTTCTGGATTTGTGTTTTAGATTCCGTCTCTCACAGTTGAAGTGTACCTATGATAAAAATTACAGACCTCTACATGCTTTGTAAGTAGGAAAACCTGCAAAATCGGCAGTGTATCAAATACTTGTTCTCCCCACTGTAGATTCATAAAATATATACAGGTAACTGCCAAAGGTTAGTCACCCGTCCTTCCCTGCCTGTCATTCATTCATTCGATGTAGAAGTCTTACCCCTGAGGTGCAGGCGATGTTGAGCTGATGCTCCAGGCAGGACAGGGCTTGCTCATAATTTCCCAGCTGGCTGTGTAGGTCTCCCAGCTCCCAATAGGCCTGGGCCTTCCCCCCTCCTCCACCTCCTCCTCCCTCTCCGCCTCCTGATCCGCCCAGCTCATGGGCCACCACCAGTCTCTTCTCAAAACACACTAAAGCCTGCTGGAGACTACCTAGGGATCTGAGAGGAGATGTTTTTGTTTAACCCATTTCCCTCTTCAGAGTTGCTAATGTAGACCTGCTGCTTGCTGCATATGAGTCACTATTGCATTCAGAACGAGCCCTACCAATTATTTACATAAATGCATTTCATGAGTCACAACATAAAACACTCAGCTCTGAAAATCCAAACCTCAAAAGGCATCTAGTTTCCCAGAGAGAGATATATGAGCAACTTAAGAAGGCAAACAAGAAAACAAATTGGGCAATAACTTCAGGACATGTTAATTTTGCTAGTATGAGATATAATACATGTGATATCCTTGGGGGAGGAAATGTAAAAGAAGCTGTGTCTGCAAACTAACACTGAGCTGTGACTTTATCTGTCTACCTACTGTACATGACTTGTCCTATCATCACTCTGTCATTCCCTCACCAGGGACCAACAGAGAAGCAGAGAGGAGGGTGAGAGAGATGTAAAAACAGAGGAGGGTGGGAGAGAGATAAAGACAGAGGAGGGTGAGAGAGAGATAAAGACAGAGGAGGGTGAGAGAGAGATAAAGACAGAGGAGGGTGAGAGAGAGATAAAGACAGAGGAGGGTGAGTCCTCTGTCTTTATCTCTCTCACCCTCCTCTGTCTTTATCTCTCTCTCACCCTCCTCTGTTTTACATCTCGCTCACCCTCCTCTGTTTTTATATCTCGCTCACCCTCCTCTGTTTTTATCTCTCTCTCTCACCCTCCTCTGTTTTTATATCTCGCTCACCCTCCTCTGTTTTATTCTTCTCTCTCACCTTCCTTCTGTTTTTATAATCTCGCTCACCCTCCTCTGTCTTTATCTCTCTCTCACCCTCCTCTGTATTATCTCTCTCTCACCCTCCTCTGTCTTTATCTCTCTCTCCACCCTCCTCTGTTTTTACATCTCGCTCACCCTCCCTCTGTCGTTATCTCTCTTCTTCACCCTCCTCTGTCTTTATCTCTCTCTCACCCTCCTCTGTCTTTTATCTCTCTCTCTCACCTCCTCTGTTCTTTACATCTCGCTCACCCTCCTCTGTTTTTACATCTCGCTCACCCTCCTCTGTTTTTATTTTCCTCACCCTCTATATCGCCCCCTCTGTTTTTATATCTCGCTCACCCTCCTCTGTCTTATACTTCTCTCACCCTCCTCTGTTTATCTTGCTCACCCTCCTCTGTCCTTTCTCTCTCTCACCCTCCTCTGTCTTTCATACTCTCTCACCCTCCCTCTGTTTGTTATATCTCGCTCACCTCCTCTGTTTTATATCTCCTCCCTCCTCTGTTTATCTCTCTCTCACCCTCCTCTGTCTTTATCTCTCTCTCACCCTCCTCTGTCTATCTCTCTCTCACCCTCCTCTGTCTTTATCTTCCTCACCCTCCTCTATCATCTCTCTCACCCTCCTCTTTCTTTATCTCTCTCTCTACCTCATCTGTCTTTATCTCTCTCACCCTCCTCTGCTTTTATCTCTCTCACCCTCCCTCTGTTTTACATCCTCGCTCACCCTCCTCTGTTTTATATCTCTCCACCCTCCTCTGTTTATCTTCTCTCTCCTCACCCTCCTCTGTTTTATATCTCGCTCACCTCCTCTGTCTTTATCTCCTCTCACCTCCTCTGTTTTTATATTCTCGCTCACCCTCCTCTGTCTTTATCTCTCTCTCCCTCTCTGTATTTATTCTCTCTCACCCTCCTCTGTCTTTATCTCTCTCTCACCCTCCTCTGTTTTTTACATCTCGCTCACCCTCCTCTTCTTTCATCTCTCTCACCCTCCTCTTTTTTATATCTCGCTCACACCTCCTCTGTCTTTATCTCTCGCTCACCCTCCTCTGTCTTTATATCTCTCTCTCACCCTCCTCTGTCTTTATCTCTCTCTCACCCTCCTCTGTTTTATATCTCTCTCACCCTCTCTGTCTTATCTCTCTCCGTCACCCTCCTCTGTTTTATATCTCGCTCACCCTCCTCTGTTTTAACATCTCGCTCACCCTCCTCTGTCTTTATCTCTCTCTCACCCTCCTCTGTTTTTTAATCTCGCTCACCCTCCTCTGTCTTTATCTCTCTCACCCTCTCTGTTTTTATCTCTCTCTCACCCTCCTTCTGTCTTTTATCTATCTCTCACCCTCCTCTGTCTTTATATCTCTCTCACCCTCCTCTGTTTTTATCTCTTCTCACCCTCCTCTGTCTTTATCTTTCTCTCACCCTCCTCTGTTTTATATCTCTCTCACCCTCCTCTGTCTTTATCTCTCTCTCACCCATCCTCTGTCTTTATCTCTCTCTCGCACCCTCCTCTGTTTTTATATTCTCGCTCACCCTCCTCTGTTTTTATAACACTCTTCACCTCCTCTGTCTATATCTTCTCTCTCACCCGTCCTCTTCTATCCTCTCTCATCTCCTACCCTCCTCGTTTATCTCTCTCTCACCTCCTCTGTCTTTATCTCTCTCTCACCCTCCTCTGTCTTTATCTCTCTCTCACCCTCCTCTGTTTTTACATCTCGCTCACCCTCCTCTGTTTTTACATCTCGCTCACCCTCCTCTGTTTTTATACTCGCTCACCCTCCTCTGTCTTTATTCTCCTCACCCTCATCTGTTTTTATATCTCGCTCACCCTCCTCTGTTTTTATATCTCGCTCACCTCTCGTCTTTTCTCTCTCTCACCTCCTCTGTTTTTAACCTCTCTCACCCTCCTCTGTCTTTATCTCTCTCTCACCCTCCTCTGTTTTTACATCTCGCTCACCCTCCTCTGTCTTTATATCTCTCTCACCCTCCTCTGTTTTTACTATCTCGCTCACCCTCCTCTGTCTTTATCTCTCTCTCACCCTCCTCTGTCTTTATCTCCTCTCACCCTCCTCTGTCTTATCTCTCTCTCACCCTCTCTGTTTTATATCTCTCTCCACCCTCCTCTGTCTTTATCTCTCTCTCACCCTCCTCTGTTTTTATCTCTCGCTCACCCTCCTCTGTTATATCCTCTCACCCTCCTCTGTTTTATCTCTCTCTCCACCTCCTCTGTTTTTATATCTCGCTCACCCTCTCTCTGTCTTTATCTCTCTTCACCCTCCTCTGTCTTTATCTCTCTCTCACCCTCCTCTGTCTTTATCTCTCTCTCACCCTCCTCTTGTTTTTATCTCTCGCTCACCCTCCTCTGTCTTTATCTCCTTCACTCCCTTGTTTTTATATCTCTCCACCCTCCTCTGGTTTTATATCTCTCTCACCCTCTGCTGTTTTTATATCTCG
>NC_036860.1:59780207-59787800 GCF_002910315.2 Salvelinus sp. IW2-2015
GTTATGCCTGGTACAAGAATGGAAGTGTCTATCAGAGTATCTTCTATGGGAACACAGAATCACAGCAGGTTTTCAGCCAAATCAAGTCATCTGACACTAGACAGTACTACTGTTGGGTCTCGAATGGAATTAGTACAGACAGGTCTCCATCTTTAGACATCGATGTTAAATGTGAGTAYAACATGTGAGTAGCTCAGTGTTTGAATGTTAGCCTCGGAGAAGAAAAGGGGGAGGGGTGGGTGTCTTTGTTAACAACAGCTGGTATGTGTTCTCTAATCTTAAGGAKGTCTTTCTCGCCTGAGTTAGAATACCCCAAACTGCAGACCATACTATTTACCAAGAGAGTTTTCATCTCTATTTTTCGTAGCTGTCTATTTACCACCACAAACCGATGCTGACACTAAAACCACACTCAACAAGCTGTATAGGGCCATGAGCAAACAAGAAAAAGAACATCAGGAAGTGATGGTTGTCATGGCTGGTGATGTCCAACTAGAGGCGACATAACTCTAGATTACCATTACTTCACACACAGAAATGCATACAAGGCTCTTCCTCGCCCTCCTTCAGGCAAATCTGACCATGACTCTATACTCCTGATTCCTGCTTCAAATATAAAACTCAATCAGGAAGTTCCAATGARGCGCTCAATACGAAAGTGGTCTGATGAAGCGGAAGCTAAGCTACAGGACTGTTTTGCTAGCACAGACTGGAATGTGTTTCAGGATTAATCCGATAACATTGAGGAGTTTATCACATCAGTCACCGGTTTCACTAATAAGTGCAACAGTGACTTAATCCCCCCAGTGACCGTACGTACATATCCTTACCAGAAGCCATTGATTGCAAGCAACATCCATACTGAGCTAAAGGCTAGAGCTACCACTTTCAAGGAGCGGGACACTAATCCAGATGCTTATAAGAAATCCTGCTACGACCTCCGACGAGCCATCAAACAGGCAAAGCGTCATTCCAGGACGAAGATCGAATCGTACTACGTCGGCTCTGACACTCGTCGGATGTGGCAGGGTTTGAAAACTATCACGGATTACAAAGGGAAACCCAGCCGTGATCAGCCTAGTGACGTGAACCTACCAGACGAGCTAAATACCTTCTATGCTCGCTTCGAGGAAAGCAATACTGTACCATACATGAGAGAACCAGCTGTTCCGGATGACTGTGTGATCTCGCTCACCTTCGCTGATGTGAGTAAGACTTTTAAACAGTTAACATTCACAAGGCCGCCGGGCCGACGGCCGTGGAGCTCAGAGCATGCGCGGACCAGCTGGCAAGTGTCTTCACTGACATTTTCAACCTCTCCCTGACCCAGTTTGTAATACCTACTTGTTTCAAGCAGACCACCATAGTCCCTGTGCCCAAGAACCCCAAAATAACCAGTCTAAATTGTTACTACCCTGTAGCACTTACATCTGTAGCCATGAAATGCTTTGAAAGGCTGGTCATCACTCACATCACATCCCAGACACAAAGGACGCACTCCAATTTGCATACCGCTCCAACAGATCCGCAGCTGACGCAATCTCTAATGCACTCCACACAGCCCTCTCCCACATAGACAAGAGGAACACCTATGTTAGAATGCTGTTCATTGACTACAGCTCAGCGTTCAACACCATAGGGCCCTCCAAGCTCATCACTAAACTCAGGACCCTTGGACTGAACACCTCCCTCTGCAACTGGATTGTAGACTTCCTGACGGGCCGCCCCCAGGTGGTGAGGTAGTAGCAACACAGCCACCATCCGCCTCAACACAGGGGCCCATCATGGGTGAGTGCTTAGTCCTCTACTGTACTCCCTGTTCATCCACGACTGCATGGCCTCACACGACTCCAACACCATCATTACGTTTACTGACGACACAACAGTGGTAGGCCTGATCACCAACGATGATGAGACAGCCTATAGGGAGGGATTAGTGACTTGGCAGTGTGGTGCCAGGACAACATCCTCTCCCTCAATGTGAGCAAGACAAATAAGCTGAACGTGTATTACAAGAAATGGATTGCCGAGCACGCCCCTTCCACATCGACGGGGGCTGTACTGTAGTTGAGCGGGTCAAGAGCTTCAAATTTCTAGGTGTCCACATCACTGTAAGTAATTAACATGGTCCACACACACCAACACAGTCTTGAAGAAGGCACGACAAATAAAAGATTTGTCATGGACCCTCAGATCTTCCAAAAGTTCTACAGCTTCAGCATTGAGAGCATCTTGACTGGCAGCATCACTGCTTGGTATGGTAACTGCTTGGCACCCAACCGCAAGGTCCCTGCCATTCAGGACCTCTATACCGGGCAGTGACAAAGAAAGGCCCTAAAAATCATCATAAGACTCTGGTCACCCAAGTGATAGAATGTTCTCATCGCTATCGCATGGCAAGCTGTACCGATGCACCAAGTCTGAAACCAACAGGACCCTGAATAGTTTCTACCTCCATGCCATGATACTCCTAAATAATGTAGTTACCTAAATAGCTTCCCGGACTATTAGCATTGACCGTTTTTGCAATCTTTTGACTCATCACATACGCTGCTGCTACTGTTTATTTTCATCCTGTTTCTTATTCAATTTAACCCTACATACACAATATATGCTAAAGTATGTGGACACCCCTTCAAATTTGTGAATTGCCATTTCAGCCACATCCGTTGCTGACAGGGTTTATAAAACAAACATTGGCATTAGAATGGCCTTACTGAAGAGCTCAGTGACTTTCAACGTGGCACCGTCATAGGATGCCACCTTTCCAACAAGTCAGTTTGTCAACTTTCTGACCTGCTAAGCTGCCACGGTCAACTGTATGTGCTGTTATTGTAAAGAGGAAATGTCTAGGAGCAGCAACAGCTCAGCCGCCTAAGTGGTAGGCCACACAAGCTCACAGAACGGGAAATTCTTACGCTACAGCATACAATGACATTCGAAATGATTCTGTGCTTCCAACTTTGTGGCAACAGTTTGGGAAGGCCCTTTCCTGTTTCAGCATGACAATGCCACGTGCACAAAGTTAGGTCCATACAGAAATGGTTTGTCGAAATCGGTGTAGAAGAACTTGACCGGCCTGCACAGAGCCCTGACTTCAACCTCATCGAACACCTTTGGGATGAATTGAAACGCCGACTGTGAGCCAGGCCTAATCCCCCAACATCAGTGCCCAACTTCACTAATGCTCTCGTGGCTGAATGGAAGCAAAACCCTGCAGCAATGATCCAACATCTAGTGGAAAGCCTTCCCAGAAGAGTGGAGGCCTAAAGAATATAAAGTGGAGGTGGTTCAGTGAACTACACTTGCATAATGAGAGGCCTAAACCTTACCTGAAGCGTACAACCATTCGCTAATACCTAGCTTTTAGCGCAGTGGGCTAACACAGTCTTGAAACAGTAGACAACCAGTGTTTGCATCTGGTTGGTCACTAAAGCACCTTTCCAATTTGTGTTTCTTTTAATGTTTTGACTAGTTAATGTTCTCTGACCTGTCAATGTCATGTTTTCTTTGATTCGTCTGATAACTGATGCAAGGTCTTGATTGCACTATTGTCACATGATAACCCCTCCACACATTATTCCTTACCAGATGCCCCCAAAACACCTCAGTGTCAGTCAGTCCCTCTGGTGAAATAGTGGAGGGCAACTCTGTGACTCTGACCTGCAGCAGTGATGCCAACCCACCTGTGGACAAATACACCTGGTACAAGAAGAACGTACCGTCAAAAAGCATCAGGACAGAGTTACAGCATCACTAACATCAGCTCTGAGGACAGAGGAGAATACTACTGTGAGGCTGAGAATATATATGGACGTCTCAACTCTTCCCCTGTATTTGTGGCGTTCAGTGTAAGTACATCTTTAACGTTTTCCTCATACTTGTAAACTGCTAAAATTATGATAAATCAAGAAACATTTACTATACAACATCCACATCTCTCAATATGTATTTTCACAATGGAATGTAATTATTTCTAACTGACCTGTAAAATCTACTAGTTTAACTTATTCACTAAGTCTAATCTCTTCAAAAGCCAAGATAAGGTCTACACTTGTTGTATTCGTGCATGTGACAAATAAAGTTTGCTTTGATAATACTATAACCAAGATGTTAATGACTTTATATTGGTCTTTTGTCAGATGACCCAAAGAACACCTCAGTGTCAGTCAGTCCCTCTGGTGAAATAGTGGAGGGCAGTTCAGTGACTCTGACCTGCGCAGCATGATGCCAACCCACCTGTGAAGCGTTATACCTGTACAAGAAGATTGGCTATCAGTCTATCTCCTACGGGAACACAGGACTACAGCAAGTCTTTAATCAAATCAAGTCATCTGACACTGGAGAGTACTACTGTGAGGCCTGGAATGGGATTAAGACAGGGAGGTCTGAGTCAATCAACATCAATGTGAAATGTGAGTAAAGTACAGCTCAGTGTTGGAATTTTGGAATCATTTTAATGAAATCAATAATTTTAACTGCATTATACTAAAGATATCATAGCCCAAATCTCTTTATTTTAATGTTTTGTGTAACTGAGTAATCTTTTGGATAGTTCTCTGACTTAACTAATGTTTATTTTACACCAGATGGCCCAAAGAACACCTCAGTGTCAGTCAGTCCCTCTGTGAAATAGTGGAGGGCAGTTCAGTGACTCTGACCTGCAGCAGTGATGCCAACCCACCTGTGGACAAATACACCTGGTACAAGAAGAACGTAACCTCAGCAAAAGCATCAGGACAGAGTTACAGCATCACTAACATCAGCTCTGAGGACAGAGGAGAATACTACTGTGAGGCTGAGAATATATATGGAGTCTCAACTCTTCCCCTGTATTTGTGGACATTCAGTGTAAGTACATCTTTAACATTTTGGTCATACTTAAACTGCTTACATAATGATGAATCAAAAAACATTTTAATATACACATCTCTGATATTGTATTTTCACAATGTGAATGTAATTTTTTCAAACTGACCTGTAAAATCTACTGGTTTACTTTATTTGCTAAATCTAATGTTTCAGAAAGGCAAGATAATATACAGTACAAGTCAATGTTTGACACACCTACTCATTCCAGGGTTTTTCTTTATTTTTACTATTTCTTACATTGTAGAATAACAGTGAAGACATCAAAACTGTGAAATAACACATATGGAATATTTTAGTAACCTAAAAAATGTTAAACAAATAAATGTATTTTATATTTGAGATACTTCAAGTAGCAACCCTTTGCCTTTATGAGAGCTTGCACACTTTTGACATTCTCTCAACCATCTTCATGAGGTAGTCACCTGGAATGCATTTAAATTAATTAATAGGTGTGCCTTGTTAAAAGTTAATTTGTGGAATTTATAATGGTATTTTATCAGATGCCCAAAGAACACTCAGTGTCAGTCAGTCCCTCTGGTGAAATAGTGGAGGGCAGTTCAGTACTCTGACCTGCAGCAGTGATGCCAACCCACCTGTGAAGCTTATACCTGTACAAGAAGAGTGGCTATCAGTCTATCTCCTACGGGAACACAGGACTACAGCAAGTCTTCAATCAAATCAAGTCATCTGACACTGGAGAGTACTACTGTGAGGCCTGGAATGGGAATAAAACAGGGAGGTCTGAGTCTATCAACATTGATGTGAAATGTGAGTAAAGTACAGCTCAGTGTTGAATGTTGGAATCATTTTAATGAAGTCAATAATTTGAACTGCATTAATCCTAAACCATATCATAGCCCAAATCTCTTTATTTTATGTTTTGTGTAAGTGAATAATCTTTTGGATAATTATTTGACTGAACTCATGTTTCTTTTTACACCAGATGGCCCAAGGAACACCTCATTGTCAGTCAGTCCCTCTGTTGAAATAATGAGGGCAGTTCAGTGACTCAGACTTGCACAGTGATGCCAACCCACCTGTGAAGCGTTATACCTGGTACAAGAAGAATGGAGGTCACAATCAGTTCTCCTATGTGAACAAGGACCACAGCATGTCTTCAACCAAATCAAGTCATCTGACACTGGAGAGTACTACTGTGAGGCCTGGAATGGGAATAAAACAGGGAGGTCTGAGTAATCAACATCATGTGAAATGTGAGTAAATTACAGATCAGTGTTGGAATATCGGAGAAACTAACATCTAAAATGTTTCAACCATTTGAACGACATTGGTCCTAAACATAGCATAAGGCACATGTTAGTCCTAGATTCACATCAGTGTTTAATCCGCGACAGCCGACACTCACATAGCTATGTTTTGGCGGTGTTGGAGGTGTAACTGCGTTGTAGCTGTCTAATTGGTGAGCAGCTGCTCTTGATCATTATCAAAAAGCATACGCATCCCAGCTGGTTCTTTATCATTATCATGAAAGACATACCATCCCAGCTGGTCTTATCAATTATCATAAAGACATACCATCCCAGCTCTCTATTATCATTATCATAAAGACATACCATCCCAGCTGGTCTTGATCATTATCATAAAGACATACCATCCACAGCTGTCTTGATCATTTATCAAAAGACATTACCATCCCAGCTGCGTCTTTATCATTATCATGAGACATACCCACCCAGCTGCTCTTGATTTCATTATCATGAAGACATACCATACCCAGCTGAGTCTTTATCATTATCATTTAAAGAATAAACATCCCAGCTGGCTTTTATCATTATCATAAAACATACCCATCCAAGCTGCTCTATGAATTCATTATATCATGAAAGACATACCATCCCAAGCTGTCTTTATCATATCATAAAGGACATTACCATCCCAGCTGGTCTTTATCATTATCATAAAGACATACCAATCCCAGCTGGTTTATCATTATCATAAAGACATACCATCCCAGCTGGTCTTGATCATTATCATGAAGACATACCCATCCCAGCTGCTCTTGATCATTATCATGAAGACATACCCATCCCAGCTGGTCTTTATCATTATCATGAAGACATTACCATCCCAGCTGCTCTTTATCATTATCATAAAACATACCATCCCAGCTGGTCTTTATCATTATCATGAAGACATACCATCCCAGCTGTCTTGATCATTATCATGAAGACATACCATCCCAGCTGGTCTTGATCATTATCTATAGCATACCATCCCAGGTTTTATCTTATCAGAAAGACATACCATCCCAGCCTGGTCTTTATCATTATCATAAGATACATACCCATCAGCTGGTCTTGATCATTATCTTGAAGACATACCCATCCCAGCTGGTCTTGATCATTATCATAAAGCCATACCATCCCAGCTGGTCATTGATTTCATTATCATGAAGACATTACCATCCCAGCTGCTTCTTTGCATACATTACATCATTAAAGCCAATACCATCCCAGCTGGTCTTGATCAATTACATGAGACTACCATCCCAGCTGCTCTTGAATCATTATCTAAAGACATTACCTCCCAGAACTGGTCTTGATCATTATCATGAAGAATACCATCCTAGCTGGTCTTGATCATTATCATGAAGACATACCCATCCCAACTTGCGTCTTTATCATCATCAGGAAGACATAACCCATCCCAGCTGGTCTTAAATCATTATCATGCAAGACCATACCATCCCCACTCATCTTT